>NC_092152.1:66749492-67049492 GCF_045791955.1 Oncorhynchus clarkii lewisi | reverse complement strand
CATGCCTGCCACACGGCCAATGAACTTGAAGTAGGACAGGTGGTCCTCATTGCAGAGGCCTGAGTTGGGGTTGATCTGCAGAGTGTAGTTGTCCCTGCCCCAGAACATGCATAGGAGAAACTTAACAAAGCTCTAAAGTCATCCAAATCCTTCTCTGATCCATTCCAGAACATATCCCATCATTAAAATGATTCATAATGCTATCAGAGATGTTATTCACCAACAGCTCCATTAAGGGCCTGTTCCATTTTTCCTTGCCTGAAAATGGAATTCTAACACATTCAAATAGAGACTCACGTGGCAGAATACTCAAACAGCCCATAATAGGGGTTGAACATCTCCTTGGAGATTAGGAAGAACCACTCCCTGGCGACGCCCCCGTAATCCAAGCCCTTCTCTCCCTCAAACTCCACCCACAGCCGCGCCTTCAGGAAGTCGGCCCTCTTGATTGACAGGATTCGTCTGTAGGAGTCCTCTAGCACTGTGTTCCGCCTGAGCTTCATCTCAAAGCGGTTGGGGATGTCAGCCTGGAATTGGAGATAGAGCATGCTGAGTGAGTGGACATCAGGTCAGGGGATGTAGCTGGACTAACTGTCATAGAAGATATTGTGAGGATGATTGAGAGAAAGACAAGATAGGCTTTTACAGTGTGAATATGCTGTATATCTGACCTATTTGTGAGGTTTAGCTGTAATAACAGAACATTAAGAGCATAGGGCCTTCAGTAATTACAATGATTCCCTGTCTTGGGAAAAACATTGCTCACCGGTTTCTTCAGCTTCTTCCGGAAGTATTCATACTTCTGTTTATAGTCTCTGGAGTAAGGCACAGCCTAAAATAGACAAGGATAGGAGATCCAATGACCGGAAATCAATTATGAACACATGATTAATTATTCGGTTTTATGGCCAACCTGGAGAACCTGACTCCAAAAAGAGAATGGGCCATATTGCATTCCTAAAATTACTCTCCCGGAATCTAATACATAAAAATCTTTAACTATAGCTTTAAATTATTTTTATTTTTAAATATCATCTATACTTACTGGTCCAGTTATGGCTGAATTCTGCAGTCTGGGGTCATCCCACTGTGTGTTCTTTGTGTCTGAAAATACATCAGATTTATTCAGCATTGGTAGTCGGCATATGCATTTTTCACTCATTTTGACAAATTGTAGTACATGTCATACATACTGTGATCTATGTAGAATATCCTCCCATCACTGTGGACCCTCTCCTCCCAGCCAGGCTAAAATAAGGGTAGCACAAACATTACTCACATCATTTTCCCCTTAAAATCAACCATTCACTCAGCAACTTTCAACTTTAAGAGGCTCATGACACTGGGCTGCTAATTGCCTTCTTAGAATGCTATTGGATATGATATCATTGTAAAGCTTACCGGCATTGGCCCGAGGTCAGTTGGGTCTAGCGAAGGTCTCCTCCTCATGTGCACAGGAATCTTCAACCTGGGGTCTTCCTGTTCACAGCCAGATAAAAAGGAAATAAGTCACACAAACAGGAAGGAGCAGTGAGAATGGCAGTATTGTCCAGTGGATAACTGGTCATTCTGGCCATGATGATGCGTGACTAGACCCTATAGGTAGGGCCTGGGGGTATTTATTGATCATGTGACCTGATCAAGAAAAACGACACCAGTCAAAAGTTTGGACACACCTACTCATTCAATGGTTTTTCCTTATTTGTACTATTTTCTACATTGTAGAATAATAGTGAAGACATTACAACTATGAAATAACACATATGGAATCATGTAGTAACCAAAAAAGTGTAAAACAAATCATTTAAAATATATATATATATTTGAGATTCTTCAAAGTAGCCACCCTTTGCCTTGATGACAGATTTGCACTCTTGGCATTCTCTCAACCAGCTCCATGATGAAGTCACCTGGAATGCATTTCAATTAATAGGTGTGCCTTGGTAAAAGTTAATTTGTGGAACTTCTTAAATGTGTTTGAGACAATCAGTTGTGTTGTGACAAAGTAGGGGTGGTTACAGAAGATAGTCCTATTTGGTAAATTCCAAGCCCATATTATGGCAAGAACAGCTCAAATAAACAAAGCGAATCGACACGCCATCATTACTTTAAGACATGAAGGTCAGTCAATCCAGAAAATGTCAAGAACTTTGAAAGCTAATTCAAGTGCAATCACAAAAACCATCAAGCGCTATGATAAAACTGGCTCTCATGAAGACCGCCACAGGAAAGGAAGAACCAGAGTTACCTTAGAGTTAACACACTCAAATTACAGCTCAAATAAATGCTTCAGAGTCCAAGTAACAGACACATCCTCAACTGTTCACAGGAGACTACGTGAATCAGATCTTCATGGTCGAATTGCTGCAAAGAAACCACTACTCAAGGACACCAATAAGAAGAAGAGACTTGCTTGGGACAAGAAACACGAGCAATGGACATTAGACCGGTGGAAATCTGTCCTTTAGACTGATGAGTCCAAATTTGAGATTTTTGCTTCCAACCTCCGTGTCTTTGTGAGACACAGAATAGGTGAACGGATGATCTCTGCATGTGTGGTTCCCATCGTGAAGCATGGAGGTGGTGTGATGGTGCTTTGCTGGTGACACTGTCAGTGATTTATTTAGAACTCAAGGTTACCATGGCCACCACAGCATTCTGCAGCAATTTGCCATCCCATCTGGTTTGCGCTTAGTGGGATTATCATTTGTTTTTCAACAGGATAATGACCCAAAACACACCCCCAGACTGTGTAAGGGTTATTTAACGAAGGAGAGTGATGAAGTGCTGCATCAGATGACCTGGCATCCACAATCACCCGACCTCAACCCAATTGAGATGGTTTGGGATGAGTTGGACCGCAGAGTCAAGGAAAAGTAGTCAACAAGTGCTCAGCATATGCGCTAACTCCTTCAAGACTGTTGGAAAAGCATTCCTCATGAGGCTGGTTGAGAGAATGCTAAGAGTGTGCCTCATCAAGGCAAAGGGTGGCTACTTTGAAGAATCTCTAATATAAAATATATTTTTATTGGTTTAACACTTTTTTGGTTACTACATGATTCCATGTGTGATATTTCATAGTTTTGACATCTTCATTATTATTCTACAATGTAGAAAATAGTACAAATAAAGAAAAACCCTTTAATGAGTAGGTGTGTCCAAACTTTTGACTGGTACTGCATGTCCTTTTAAGAGTGGTGGTATGCAGGTGCTTGCTTTCTCACCCAGGAAGTGGTCTTAGTGTTGTGGTCGATGAAGAAGGGTTTTCCGTTGGGGGCATTGCGGACCTCCCAGCCTGCAGGCATGAAGCCACACTCCCTCTGTGAGCCGGGGGAGTGCTGGGGGGAGCCCTCAGGAGAGAGCATGGGGGGCTGGTACACAGTGGCGTTCTGGGACAGAACAGCCTGGGCTGCTGCGTCTGAGGTTATCTGAACCATGGAAGGAGAGACGAAGATTAACACTATTGATATACTAGGAGGGTGAACTGGATTCTACATCAACATTATCTACAGTGCTTTCGGAAAGTATTCAGACCCCTTGACTTTTTCCATATTTTGTTACGTTACAGCCGTATTCTAAAATGGATTAAATACAAAATTATCCTCAGCAATCTACACACAATAACCCATAATGATGAAGTGAAAACAGAAATACCTTTTTTACATAAGTATTTAGACACTTTGCTATGAGACTCGAAATTGAGCTCAGGTGCATCCCATTTCCATTGAATATCCTTGACTCCATGTTTCTACAACTTGGAGTCCACCTGTGGTAAATTCAATTGATTGGACATGATTTGGAAAGGCACACACCTGTCTATAAAAAAGGCTCCACAGTTGACAGTGCACGTCAAAGCAAAAACCAAGCCATGAGGTCGAAGGAATTGTCCGTAGAGCACAGACAGAGGATTGTACTGAGGCACAGATTTGGGGAAGGATACCAAAACATTTCTGCAGCATTGAAGGTCCCCAAGACCACAGTGGCCTCCATCATTCTTAAAAGGAAGATGTTTGGAACCACCAAGACTCTTCCTAGAGCTGGTCGCCCGGCCAAATTGAGCAGTCAGAGGAGAAGGGCCTTGATGGTCACTGACAGAGCTCTAGAGTTCCTCTGTGGAGATGGGAGAAACTTCCAGACGGACAAGCATCTCTCCACCAATCAGGCCTTTCTTGTCGAGTGGCCAGACAGAAGCCACTCTTCAGTAAAAGGTACATGACAGCCCGCTTGGAGTTTGCCAAAAGGCACCTAAAGACTCCCAGACCATGAGAAACAAGAGAGTCTCTGGTCTGATGAAACCAATATTTAATTATTTGGCCTGAATGCCAAGCGTCACGTCTGGAGGAAACCTGGCACCATCCCTACGATGAAGCATGGTGGTGGCAGCATCATGCTGTGTGGATGTGTTTCAGTGGCAAGGAATGGGAGACTAGTCAGGATCGAGGCAAAGATGAACGGTGCAAAGCTCAGAGATCCTTGATGAAAATCTGCTCCAAAGCGCTCAGGACCCCAGACTGGAACAACGACCCTAAGAACACAGGCAAGACAATACAGAGCTTCAGGACAAGTCTCTGAATGTCCTTGAGTGGAACAGCCAGAGCCTGGACTTGAACCCAATCAAACATATCTGGAAAGACCTGAAAATAGCTTTGCAGCGACACTCCCCATCCAACCTGACAGAGCTTGAAAGCATCTGCAGAGAAGAATGGAAGAAACTCCCCAAATACAGGTGTGCCAAGCTTGTTGCGTCATACCCAATGCTGTAATCGCTGCCAAAGGTGCTTCAACAAAGTACTGAGTAAGGGGTCTGAATACTTATGTAAATGTAATATTTTTTGTATATATTTTTTTATCAATTAGCAAAAGTTTATAGAAACCGGTTTTTGCTTTGTCATTATGGGGTATTGTGTGTCGATTGATGAGGGAAAAAAACGATTTAATCATTTTTAGAATAAGGCTGTAACGTAACAAAATGTGGAAAAAGTCAAGGGGTTTGAATACTTTCCAATGGCACTGTATCTACACAAGTTAAGTGGGTCCTGATTGTCTTTTCACATGACTTTGAAAACTTCTTTAGTGCACTGTGGTTTGAGAGAAAGTGAGAGCAAAAGGAGGAATGCAGCCTACCTGGATGAGTGGCCGTGTCCAAGTGGTTATCCTGCTGTTGTGATTGACGTAGTAGGGTCTGCTCTTACTATCCTGCTTCTCCTCCCAGCCTGGAGGCAGCCCTGCTGAGGTTGCTAACAACTATTGAACAACATAGAGAGAGAGGCATCAAACAATCCATACAACAATACCTCAAGTGAATAGAACAATAACTTCCTCTGAATCACTGAGCTACATGCTCAAACCTGATGACTGCATTCATTGTCCTTACATCATCTGGGAAAACTATGGAAGCCACACTTACATGCTGAAGCTGAGCTCAGATGACCCTATCCCACAAATATTGCTGTAATACAGGAGTGTTGTGCTTCCCTGTGCTGCGGTGTGTGTGTGTGTGGGCACAGGGGATTCAGGGAACGTAACACACACCACAGGATGAACAGGGTGCTCCTCTACTGTCAGAGTCTGGGCACTGCCTCTGCGACTGGAGTGACTTGAATGACTGGCCACAGGATGAACAGGGTGCTCCTCTACTGTCAGAGTCTGGGCACTGCCTCTGCGACTGGAGTGACTTGAATGACTGGAAGGGCCCTGCAGCTGAAGAGAGCAAGACGACAGAAACTACAGTAATTTCCCATACACGTGTTAATAGGCACATATTCTCCAGCCCTAGACAGGCACTAATACCTGTCTAATACTAAAATATTAAAGTCCCTCAAGGATACCGCAATTGCATTACATTTCTTTAATATTATGCAAGGGCTTGCAATTTCAACCAATCAGCAGTGCCCATTTACTGCAAAATATGGTTCAATCAAGCCACACAGATAAAAACTTTGCATATTGCCATGTAAAATTTTAGAATTGATGTAGCAAAATCTATCATTTTTGAATATCACAAAAAATCCCAGCGAAATACTGGAGAGACTGATTACAGCTGTGTTGTTATAACACATTGTGTTTTCAGTCCCTTCTTAGAACTGTGGAAGGACCCTGTTCAGGAAGCATATCCCCAGTCTGGCTTTGGGTGTCGGCCGATTGGTAACGGGAGCCCGGTCAGCGCTGGCCAGTAAATTATTCACCTGGAGGGAGGTACGTCGGTTGCCGGATGTGGCACCCAAGGCCTGGAGGCGACTGAGCTCGTCACAGAAGGAGTGAAACTCCAGGGGGGAGTGGGGTGGAGGGGGGGAGCGCTGGCTGTTGTACAAGGTGGACTCATCCTCTGTTATGATTTCCCAACTCTGGAGCAGAGGAAACAAGACACATGAAGAGTTTACCATCTGTTCTGAAGGATGTCTTGATAGTGTTAAGTCATTGTCTTCTCGTCTGGTTGTGAGCTAAGAAAACAGTTCTGACCTGCTTGTTCTGCCACGGAGTGACATTATTACATAAAACTGACATGTGATATAAGGGTCACTCTGAACTATCCTGACATTTAGTCATTTGCTCAGAGGGGCTAGAACCAGAAAACATGGTCGTAAGATATGGTCCTTATAGGTCTGGGCCTATATATCTTAGGTAAGTCGTATAGTTGGACAGCACACCACGTACAGTTGTTTCATAATCGTACCAGAGACCACAAAAAGATAACAGAATCTCATCTCCAATTCAATATCAAACTCAGGAGAATAACTGTAATTACATTTGAATTTAAAGTGACATTTAACTTTAAATGTGAATTTTTCAATACATTGATTGAATTTCGACTTGAAAATAACCTCAGTTGACTCTTGTTGTCTGTCGTTGGAGTCCTCTTGGTCGGAGATCTGCCTGCGGGCAGTGAAGGCGTGCTGCGCCTCCATGTGGATGTTCTGCCTCTGCTCTGCCTCTACCTGGCTGTCTCTACATAGGGAAACACACACACTCACAGTCAACTTCTCATCTCTTGACCAACCAGGTGTTACTGTATTCCAATACTACCAAAGTGTTAAAATAACGCTAGATTAAGTTCAAGCTGTCAGAATAAAGACATGACAGGAGAACCCCAGACTTACTGTACTATGGGCCTGTGCCACTGTGTGGTCCTGGTTTCGTGGTTGACATAGTAGGTCCTGCCCAGGTTGTCCTGCCTCTCCTCCCAGCCAGGGGGCATTGCAGGCAGCAGGTGGTTGTGCCTGGGACCGGACATGTCCTGGCCCTCTAAAAACTCCCAACTAGGCTGCACAACAAAAACAACTGTTACACAACATGGCACATGCAGATGTCAACATTGCCAAAATCTTCTACATGTTTGTTCAAGTCAAACAATGTCTTGGCCACTACACAGAAAATTCAGTGGCAAGCATAGGGACTCATACTTTACTGAAGTTTGGCTTCAAATCATTCTAAGGAAGATGTCAGCATATTCATCAAAGGCCCTGGACCCATGGTGAGACAAATATAGATTGGCCTTTTGGACATGGTGTTCCTAGCCACTGCTTACATTAAGCATGTTCAAGAATGATGACTGGCTGGTTTTATCAATAACTATCAGGATGGAGATGGCAGGCAATCAGCCATCTTGGCTTGACACTGGTAAAACGAGCCTGGTGTCTTTTCTCCTGGCTCTGAGCACTAATATGCTGTTACATGTATATACTGAAGCACGCCGGCTGAGCAACAGCCAAGGCACGTAGATTAGACACTGTATAATCAAAGGAGGAGGGGGGTGACGGCGTGGGAATATTCAATTTCAGGGGGTCAGGGGGCAAAAAGGGCAGGAGGACAGGGGGCAGGTTGGTTGGGTGGGTGGCGATCTTACATCCATGTCTTCAGTCTGTTCTGCAGCATCCTCTGAGTTGTTTTTGGGTAGGTAGGTCATCTTCAGACGGAGATGACCTTTGACCCTGGATTTGTGACTGCATCAAAACAAAAACTAAACACTTAACAAAAAATACATGGAAAACAGTGCACCTTCTAAATAACAGTAATGTGAGCCTCTTAGGTGTATCAAATATCAGACACACAATAAATGTCATTCCAACAATCTATCATTGTGACTGACTCAAATATGAAATTGAGCTTTCTCCAAGGCAAAATCAATATGTACTTTATGTAGCTATTTGAGCTTAATTTGTACACCTCAGGAAAGAAAGGCAAACTCACTGGAACGAAACAAGATATAATTCAAATTAATTTATGCAATGCCAAGACTGAATGTGATAAAAATGTCAAGGAAAATGTCAAAGTAAATCCATGTTAAACCAGGAAGGATAAGCAGCTTGAATAATCATGAAATAATGCCAACCTTCTCGGGTGAAGTAGAAAATCCTTGAATGTGTATGGCCTTTCAATGTTAGGATTTTCTGTCTGAAATAAAAAATAAATAAAAAGTATTTAAACAGTTGAAATGCTCTATAAAGATATTTGCTGTATAACATCTACGCATGCAGTAACTGTATATCAACAGTAAACAAGTCCTGTATAGACAGTAGACAGTAAGGTAGGTCTGCTGTAAATGCTATGAAAAGGAAGGCAAAGGTAACAAACATGGAGGACTGTAATTCCATAACTATGGACAATGTTGTGGAAAGGACTCTGACATGAGGGTGTTAATGTTTACATGAGTGTGCCTATGACAGTTCATTGGTGAAGATAAGTAACTATGTAAAGTGTACAGATCTCCAACAAATTATATCTAAAGGAGAACATGGAACACCAAACAGCAGAGACTATCCTACTCCTTTAGACGTGGGATTGGAAACATGTTGATTTAGGAGAATTGGTTTCCACATACATTATGCAAGTGCTAAATAAACTATTTCCTTGCACTAGGCTCACCGGTATCTGGTGTAATGGTACATCCACCTGCCCCAGAAAGTCATCACGTGTCTGTGGAAGGATATAAGAGATTGTAATGGGGAGTCATGTACAGTAGTCATTCATGAGAGTCCATCAAAAAAGGGAGTGGTTACAATGTATCGGGCATGTTTGCGGACTCGCACGCACACCTACACACAGCTCAAGCGCAAAAGGTATGACACACACACACACACACACACACACACACAGAGAGTATACCACATAACTGGCCTAGATAGATAATCACAGTCACCTTTACAACACCACTACATTATGTGCCATCAGCCCTCATGGATGATTTAGTTGTAAATGTATTCATTGGCACATTATACACATAGTCTTATTAGACAAGGCGTTCCAAAAATGGCACTGCACACAACCCCAAATTGACATTAGAAAATGCAGATGACCCCACTTGGAAAAATGATATCTAGTTAAAGCGAAACTTCAGGATTCTGACAATGAAGCCCTTTATCTGCTTCCTCAGAGTCAGATGAACTCATGGATAGCATTTGTATGTCTCTGCGTGCAGTTTGAAGGAAGTTGCTGACTAACGTTAGTGCAATTGCTAACTAGTGTTTGCACAATGACTGGAAGTCTATGTAACTGCAGTGCTAGCGTATACCATAAGACTTCCAGTCATTGCGCTAACGCTAGTTGGCATTGGCTCACGAAACTACCTCTAACTTCCTTTATACTGGATACAGAGACAAAAGGGGCGGCAGGTAGCCTAGTGGTTGGAGCGTTGGGCCAGTAACCGAGTTGGTTGGCTGCTAGATCGAATCCCCGAGCTGACAAGGATGTTCTGCCCCTGAACAAGGCAGTTAACCCACTGTTCCTAGGCTGTCATTGTAAATAAGAATTTGTTCTTAACTGACTTGCCTAGCTAAATAAAGGTTCAATTAAAAAAATAAAGGTAAAGGGCTTCATTGCCAAAATCACAAAGTATCCCTTTAATGGTGTGTATTCATTTTCACTCAATTTTACATCCTGCAAGCTGTCCCAACACATAATTACATGAAATTGCATTCTAATAGTGTTAAAGGTTATTGTAAGTGGCTGACACTAAAAGGTTGCATTTTACACCCATTTTCTCAGGGGACCCCATTTCAATTTTAGGGGAGCCCACCCCAAGGTTTGAAACCACTGTATTAGACATGTGGATTGAATAATTCAGGGGTTATCAGCCCACAGTATAGCTAGAGCATTAGACGTCTTAATATGTAGTTGTGGAGCAGTGTCCTTTCTAGAAAAGGTGATTCTGACTGAGTGACGTCTCTAGAGACAGGCTCCAATGTGACCACTGCTATAACGCAGTTACTGTAACATGTTCCTATGCAACATACATCACCCACCTTCCAACATCAACAACAACTGAAAACAGTGTTGTGCGGGTCGGCTTCATGACCAAATAAACACCCTCGGCACATCAAACTGCCCAGCAATAGTATGGAGACGGTTCAATTGAATGGATATAGACTGTTCCCCTCCTCCTCTCATTCCTTCCCCATGCCTTTCCTTGGCAGTGAAGCCAAGACAAGCAGGCTTTGGAGAGTCCAGGTTGAGGGACACAATGTACAGCCTGAGAATTTGCTACTCTGATCTCGTGACATTCTCTCAGGAACATCACAGAGGGGACTCATTAAGGGATTAATCACATGCTTACTAACACCACTCAAAGAACTGTCAAACCAGCCATATCAAAATTACCAAGAGTGGAGTGTGTGATTGATCAAGTCAGAGGTGTATGGGAGCAAGAATGGTTTCTGGTGGAAATAAACTTAATTTCCATGTAAATCTATCAACCCAATCCCAAAAAGGATTTAACTGCACTACTATGTGGACACCTGCTCATGGAACATCTCATTCCAAAATTATGGGCATTAACTGAGTAAAATGGTCCCAGAGAAGAAGGCAGATGTTTTACGTGTCCCCAACCGATTATGTTTTTTTATTTGTGTTGTTTGTAACTTATTTTGTACATAATGTTGCTGCTACCGTCTCTTATGACCGAAAATAACTTCTGAACATCAGGACTGCAATTACTCACCACAGACTAGGAGAATCGTTTTTTCCCCTTTAACGAGTCTGACGAGTCCGACGGGGACTACATACTGCTTTCTCGGGAACAGGCCCAGATCCCTGTGATTTGTGTGAAGATGAGGCAGAGAAAAAGGGGCCAGAGGGCGGGCTGCCTTCTGAGAATTCGTAGGCGATCGAATAAACCCCCACTTCGTTCCATTCTGCTAGCAAACGTGCAATCTTTGGAGAATAAAATCGCTGACTTGAATGCAGGGAAACTGGAAACAGTTTTACAAAATTTCTTTCAGCATGTTAAATGTGCAGCCAGAGGCTGCCAGAGGCTTTTTTTTTTTATGAATAAAAAAACTGGACCACCTTTACTCCACACACAGACGCATACAAAGCTCTTACTCGCCATCAATTTGGCAAATCCATAATTCTATCCTCCTGATTCCTGCTTACAAGCAAAAATTAAAGCAGGAAGCACCAGTGACTAGATCAATAAAAAAAAGTGGTCAGATGAAGCTACAGGACTGTTTTGCTAGGACAGACTGGAATATGTTCCGGGATTCCTCTGATGGTACACCACATCAGTCACTGGCTTCATCAGTAAGTGCATCGATGACGTTATCCCCACAGTGACCATACGTACATACCCCAACCAGAAGCCATGGATTACAGGCAACATCCACACTGAGCTAAAGGCTAGAGCTGCCACTTTCAAGGAGCGGGACTCTAACCTGGATGCTTATAAGAAATCCTGCTATGCCCACCGACGAACCATCAAACAGACAAAGCGTCAATACAGGACTAAGATCGAATCATACTACACTGGCTCTGGCGCTCGTCGGATGTGACAGGGCTTGCAAACCATTAGACTACAAAAGGGAAGCACAGTTGAAATCTACACAGTGACAAGCCTACCAGATGAGCTAAACTACTTTCTACGCTCGCTTCGAGGCAAATAACACTGACACATGAAAGCACCAGCTAAACTGCTTCTACCCCCAAGCCATAAGACTCCTGAACACCTAATCAAATAGGTACGCAGACTTTATGCATTACCACCCCCCCCCCCCCCTTTACACTGCTGCTACTCTGTTATTATCTATGCATAACTTTTATTTATTTTTATCTCTACCTACATGTACATATTACCTCAACTTACTGGTGCCCCCGCACATTGACTCTGTACTGCTACATATATATAGTCTCACTATTGTAATTTTACTGCTGCTCTTTAATTACTTGTTACTTATATTTCGTATCCGTATTTTTTTTAAACTGCATTGCTGGTTAGGGGCTCGCAAGTAAGCATTTCACTGTAAGGTCTACCTGTTGTATTCGGCGCATGTGACTAATAACATTTGATTTGATAATATGGAGTTGGTCCCCCCCCCCCCTTTAATGCTATAATCTTCTGGGAGGGTTTCCACCAGATGTTGGAACATCGCTGTGGGGACTTGCTTCCATTCAGTCCCGAAGCAAGCACCAGTTAGCCTGGAGCTAGCCTGGAGCTAGGCCCATCTCCTGGCTAGCCAAAGAGATCCACCAGCCAATTCTTGGGCTACAAAACCTCTTTGCCAATTGGCCTGGACCCTTTACTGCTGACACGGAGCCCTGCCAATCCAACGCGACTAGTCTGTCGTAACTGTCCGAGGTAGTTTCAACAGGCTCTTCCGTTGCGACGTCGCCAGATGCCCATCTGTTAGCCCCGGCCCGCTGGCTGTCTGAATCGCCATGTCTCCAGCTCACCTAGCGTAGCAGCGACTACGGAATTGGCTCCCTGACTCATCTAGTGCTACTCATTGGACCCTATGATCAGTCGGCTACACATGCCTCTCCCAATGCCTCATCTATTGCGATTTTGGTTAGTAATTGTCTTATTTCACTGTAGAGCCCCTAGCCCTGCCCAATATGCCTTTGTTCCATCCCCCACACATGCTGTGACCAAACCTGGCTTAACTGGGGCCTCTAGAGACAAAACCTCTCTCTTCGTCAGTCAATGCCTTTAGTTTACCTCCACTGTACTCGCATCCTACCATACCCTTGTCTGTACATTATGCCTTTAATCTATTCTTCCGCACCCAGAAATCTGCTCCTTTTACTCTCTGTTCCGAACACACTAGACAACCAGTTCTTATAGCCTTTAGCCATACCCTTATCCTACTCATCCTCTCTTCCTCTAGTGATGTAGAGGTTAACCCAGGCCCTGCAGCCCCCAGCACCACTCCCATTCCCCAGCCACTCTCATTTTTTGACTGTAACTGGAAAGGCCTTGGATTTATGCATGTTAACATCAGAAGCCTCCTCCCTAAGTTTGTTTTATTCACTGCTTTAGTACACTCCGCCAACCCTGATGTCCTAGCCGTGTCTGAATCATGGCTTAGGAAGGCAACCAAAAATCCTGAAATTTCCATCCCTAACTATAACATCTTCCGACAAGATAGAACTGACAAAGGGGGCGGAGTTCCAATCTACTGCAGGGATAGCCTGCAGAGTTCTGTCATACTATCTAGGTTTGTGCCCAAACAATTCAAGGTTCTACTTTTAAAAATCCACCGTTCCAGAAACAAGTCTCTCACCGTTGCCGCTTGTTATAGACCCCATTCAGCCCCCAGCTGTGCCCTGGAGACTATATAGGAATTGATTGCCCCCATCTATCTTCAGAGTTCATACTGTTAGGTGACCTAAACCGGGATATGCTTAACACCGCAGCCGTCCTACAATCTAAGCTAGATGCCCTCAATCTCACACAAATTATTATGGAACCTACCAGGTGCAACCCTAAATCCGGAACCATGGGCACCCTCATAGATATCATCCTGAGCAACTTGCCCTCTAAATACACCTCCGCTGTCTTCAACCAGGATCTCAGGGACCACTGCCTCATTGGCTGCGTGCGTGATGGGTCCGCAGTCAAACGACCACCCCTCATCACTGTCAAACGCTCCCTAAAACACTTCTACGAGCAGGCCTTTCTGATCGACCTTGCTCGGGTATCCTGGAAGGATATTGAGGATGCCTGGTTGTGCTTTAAAAAAAGTGCTTTCCTCGCCATATTAAATAAGCATGCCCCATTAAAAAAATGTAGAACTAAGAACAGATATAGCCCTTGGTTCACTCCAGACTTAACTGCCCTTGATTAATACAAAAACATCCTGTGGTGTTGTGCATTAACATCGAATAGCCCCAGCGATATGCAACTTTTCAGGGAAGTCAGGAACCAATATACACAGTCAGTTAGGAAAGCTAAGGCTAGCTTTTTCAAACAGAAATTTGCATCCTGTAGTACAAATTCCTAAAAGTTTTGGGACACTGTAAAGTCATGGAGAATAAGAGCACCTCCTCCCAGCTGCCCACTGCACTGAGGCTATGAAACTCTGTCACCACCGATAAATCTACATAATCAATCATTTCAATAATCATTTTCTATGGCTGGCCATGCCTACCAACAGCTCAGCACCCACTGCAGCAACTTGCCCCCCCCCCCCCCGCTTCTCCTTCACCCAAATCCAGATAGTTGATGTTCTGAAAGAGCTGCAAAAGCAGGATCCCTACAAATCAGCTGGGCTAGACAATCTGGACCCTCTAAAATCAATCGCCGAAATTGTTGTAACCCCTATTGCTAGCTTGTTCAACCTCTCTTTCGTATCGTCTGAGATCCGCAAAGATTGGAAAGCTGCCACGGTCATCCCCCTTTTCAAAGGGAGACACTAGACCCAAACTGTTATAGACCTATATCCATCCTTCCCTGCCTTTCTAAACTCTTCGAAAGTCAAGTTAACAAACAGATCACTGGCCATTTTGAATCCCACCGTACCTTCTCCACTATGCAATCTGGTTTCCGAGCTGGTCATGGGTGCACCTCAGCCACGCTCAAGGTCCAAAATTATATCATAACCGCCATCGATGAAAGACAGTACTGTGCAGCCGTCTTCATCGACCTGTCCAAGGCTTGTATCGACTCTGTCAATCACCGCATTCTTATCGGCAGACTCAATAGCATTGGCTTCTCAAATGACTGCCTCGCCTGGTTCACCAACTACTTCTCTGATATAGTTCAGTGTGTCAAACCGGAGGGCCTGTTGTCCGGACCTCTGGCAGTCTATGGGGGTGCCACAGGGTTCAATTCTCGGGCCGGCTCTTTTCTCTGTATACATCAATGACGTCGCTCTTGCTGCTGGCGATTCTCTGATCCACCTCTACGCAGAAGACACCATTATGTATACATCTGGCCCTTCCTTGGACACTGTGTTAATCTTGGAACTACTCATCCCGGATCCTGGAGAATTGTCATCAACTACACGTCCAAAAAATATTACTAGAAAATATTCATATTCATGAAATCACAAGTGAAATATAGCGAAACACAGCGTAGCCTTTTGTTAATCACCCTGTCGTATCTCAGATTTTGAAATGATGCTTTACAGCCAAAGAAAGACAAGCGTTTGTGTAAGTTTATCGATAGCCTAGCATAGCATTATGTCCAGCTAGCAGCAGGAAGCTTGGTCACGAAAATCAGAAAAGCAATCAAATTAACCGTTTACCTTTGATGATCTTTGGATGTTTTCACTGACGAGACTCCCATTTAGACAGCAAATGTTCCTTTTGTTCCATAAAGATTATTTTTATACCCAAAATACCTCCGTTTGTTTGTCGTTATGTTTCCTCCGGAAATAGCGGTCACGACAACGCCGAAAAGAATTTCAAATTATATCCATAATATCGACAGAAACATGGCAAACGTTTTTTTTATAATCAATCCTCAAGGTGTTTTTCCAATATCTATTCAATAATATATCAACCGGGACAATTGGCTTTTCAGTAGGACCGAGAGGAAAAATGGCTACCTCTTTCTTTTAATGCAAGAATCACTCAGAGCCCTCAGCTGGCCACTTACGCAATGTGGTCCTTTACGCTCATTCTTCAACATAAAGGCGTGAAACTACGTCTAAAGGCTGTAGACACCTTAGGGAATATGTAGAAAAGGGAATCTGGTTGATATCCCTTTCAATGGCCAATAGGGATGCATAGGAACACAACGGGTTCAAAATATGAGTCACTTCCTGATTGGATTTTTCTTAGGCTTTTGCCTGAAATATCAGTTCTGTTATACTCACAGACAATATTTTTACAGTTTTGGAAACTTTTCTATCCTAAGCTGTCAATTATATGCATATTCTAGCATCTGGTCCTGAGAAATAGGCTGTTTACTTTGGGAACGTTATTTTTCCAAAAATAAAAAGTGCCCCCTAGCTTCAAGAGGTTATTAACAAACCTCCAAACTAGCTTCAATGCCATAAAACACTCCATCAATGGCCTCCAACTGCTTTTAAATGCTAGTAAAACTAAATTCACGCTCTTCAACCAATTGTTGCCTGCACCTGCCAGTCCGACAAGCATCACTACTCTGGACGGTTCTGACTTAGAATATGTGGACAACAACAAACAAAGCCTCCTTCGCTCATACTGCCAAACATACCCTTGTAAAACTGACTATCCTACCGATCCTTGACTTTGGCGATGTCATTTACAAAACCGCCTCCAAAACTACTCAGCAAACTGGATGTAGTCTATCACAGTGCCATCCGTTTTGTCACCAAAGCCCCATATACTACCCACCACTGCAACCTGTATGCTCTCGTTGGCTTGTCCTCACTACATATTCGTCGCCAAACCCACTGGCTCCAGGTCATCTATAAGTCTTTGCTAGGGTAAGCTCCGCTTTCTCAGCTCACTGGTCACCATAGCAACACCCACCTGTAGCACGTGCTCCAGCAGGAATATTCCACTGGTCATCCCCAAAGCCAACACCTCCTTTGGATGCCTTCCAGGTCTCTGCTGCCAATAACTGGAACCCCCTCTCTAACTTTAAACATCAGCTGTCAGTGCAGCTTACCGATCACTGTACCTGTACACACCAATCTGTAAATAGCACACCCAACTACCTCAACCCCATATTATTTATCCTCTTGCTCTTTTGCACCACAGTATCTCTACTTGCACATCATCATCTGCACATCTTTCACTCCAGTGTTCATGCTAAATTGTAATTATTTCACCTCTATGGCCTATATTGCCTTACCTCCCTACTCTTTTACATTTGCACACACCGTACAAAGATTTTTCTATTGAGTTGTTGACTGTACGTTTGTTTATGTGTAACTGTTGTTTTTGTCACACTGCTTTTATTTTATTTTTTTATCCTGGCCAAGTCGCAGTTGTAAATGAGAACTTGTTCTCAACTGGCCTACATGGTCAAAGGTGATTATTATTATTATTATTATTATTTTTAAATAAAACAAGAGCATTAGTGAGGTCGGGCACTGATGTTGGGCGATTAAGCCTGGTTCGAAGTCGGCGTTCCAATTCATCCCAAGTGTTCGATGGGATTGAGGTCAGGGCTCTGTGCATGCCAGTCAAGTTCACACCGATCGACAAACCATTTGTGTATGGACTTTGCTTTGTTCACGGGGGCATTGTCATGCTGAAACAGGAAAGGGCCTTCTCCAAACTGTTGCCAAAGTTGGAAGTACAGAATAATCTAGAACGTTATTGTATGCTGAAGGGTTAAGATCTCCCTTCACTGGAACTAAGGGGCCTAGACCGAACCATAAAAAACAGCTCCAGAACATTATTCCTCCTCCACCAAACTTTACAGCTAGGACTATGCATACGGGCAGGTAGCGTTCTCCTGGCATCCGCCAAACCCGTCGGACTGCCAGACGGTGAAGTGTGATTCATCACACCAGAGAACGCATTTCCACTGCTCCAGAGTTCAATGGCAGTGAGCTTGACACCATTCCAGTCGACGCTTGGCATTGCACATGGAAACCCATTTCATGAAGCTCCCGACGAACAGTTCTTGTGCTGACGTTGCTTCCAGAGGCAGTTTGGAACTCGGTAGAGAGTGTTACAACCGAGGACAGACAATTTTTCCGCGCTATGCGCTTCAGCATTCACGTTATGTGAGCTTGCGTAGCCTACCACTTCGCGGCTGAGCCATTGTTGCTCCTAGATGTTTCCACTTCACAATAACAGCACTTACAATTGACTGGGGCAACTCTAGCAGGGCAGAAACTTGACGTCCTGACTTGTTGGAAAGGTGGCATCCTATGACGGTGCCACGTTGAAAGTCACTGAGCTCTTCAGTAAGGTCATATACTTCCAATGTTTGTCTGTGGAGATTTAATGGCTGTGGCTGAAATAGCCGAATCCAGTCATTTGAAGGTGTGTCCACATACTTTTGTACATAGTGTATTTCTGACTAGGTCATAGCAATGATAATGTTATTTTCAAGTCATCATAAGTTAAGTTAAGTTAAGTTAAGTCATCATCATTATTTCTATTTCCAAATATTGGATATACGGCATTGTGATTGTATTCAAAAAGAGAAGAAGTGTATGTGTGTGATGGATTCAAAGCCACCAGACAAAAAGGCTGGCAAAAGTAGGCCAACAGAGGTTTTGTTGTTGGAATAAAACCATTTTTTAAAACGGTTTGCAGCTGGTGAAATAAGTCTGGATTTTAAAATGGGTAATTTTCAAACTGTCAAGTAAGAGCTCGGATTTCTTCACTCAAAAATGTAAAACATGAACGTTTGTTATTGCTATTACCGAGCTAGGCTCAAATACACTCCAATTGACCAGTCATTAAAATTTCTCAGCATTTAATGGTATACATAAAGGATAAAACAATTATAACTGATGAAACAAAGTTTCATATGTGCAAAGTTCATATTTCCTCCTGTTGAAGGAAATCATTTTGTTAGGGGATTTCAATACTGATGTCTGCAAAGAGAATAGCCCAACCCACAATGTATTTACGCACTTTTGTAGATTACTTGCTCTGACCCAAATGATAAAAGATCCCACCGGGATATGTGAAACAGTGCAAAGTATGATTGACTTAATATTGGTGTCTGATAAATCTAAAATATTGCAGAGTAGAGTAATAGTATATGGAATCAGTGATAATTTTATTACATTTTGCACAAGGCGGCTTTTTAAAGATATATTATTTAAGTGTCACAACACCGTTAGAATCAGAGGACTCATGGGCCTCCCGGGTGGCGCAGTGGTTAAGGGCGCTGTACTGCAGCGCCAGCTGTGCCATCAGAGTCCTGGGTTCGCGCCCAGCACCAGCGACTCCTGTGGCGGGCTGGGCGCAGTGTACGCTGGCCAAGGTGGCCAGGTGCACGGTGTTTCCTCCGGCGCATTGGTGCGGCTGGCTTCCGGGTTGGATGTGCGCTGTGTTAAAGAAGCAGCGGCTTGGTTGGTTGTGTATCGGAGGACGCATGACTTTCAACCTTCGTCTCTCCCGAGCCCGTACGGGAGTTGTAGCGATGAGACAAGATAGTAGCTACTACAACAATTGGATACTACGAAATTGGGGAGAAAAAGGGGTAAAAAAATAAAAATAAAATTTTTTAAAAAAATCAGAGGACTCAAAAAATACTGTGTTGAAAAGTTTAGGGAGGAAGTGGGTAAAATTGACTGGTCACCTGTGCAAGATAGTGTAGGGGTAGACAGTGCCTGGGAAGTCTTTAAATGTAGATTCCTTGATGTGGTGAATGTGATGGTTCCCATTAGATGGGTCAGGGTAAAGCAGAGATCCAGCCCTTGGTTTAATCATGAAATTCTAGAATCTATCCTAGCAAGGATAAGGACTTTAAAAAATTTAAGAACTCAAGAGCAGCATGATTTTGTCCTATAAAAACATCACAGAAATGAAGCACAGAGCAGGATTGATAAAGCTAAGAGGGGTTACTTAGCTGAGAAAATAATTGAGAACACAAATTACCATAAAAAGCTTTAAAAATCATTTAAGTAACTATGCTGTAGTAGTACTACCAAAAACAAACTAAAACTGTATTGGACTGAACATCAAGTGGGAGATGGTATATGAAAAAGCAGAGGTTGACAATGAATTCAACTTTTATTTTTTACTTCTGTTGGCAGCAAGCTGGTTAGCAAGCTGCCCACCAGTTCTGGTTTGTTTGGAAGCAACCAAGTCAAGAAGTATTATGTAGAGTTAGGGGTTCAGCCAAACTCTTTTTCTTTTTGCAAAGGTAGAAACAGCCAAAATAGTCAGTATGCTGGAAGAGCTTAAATACTCCAAAGCCACAGACCTGGATAATATTCCTGCACGGTTTCTTATAGATTCTGCTGAGCAAATTGGCCCTTGTACTACGCATATCGTTAATCTCTCTCATGAACAAGGTACCTTTCCCAGGGACATGAAACAAGCTAAAGTTATACCTCTGTATAAGAAGGGGATCAAATCTGACCCTGGGAATTATAGGCCTGTATCTATCCTCTGTAACATCAAAGATCATGGAGAGTTGTACATGAGCAAATGTATGAATATGTTAACAAACAGGGTCTAATGTATGATTTTCAGTCAGGTTTTAGAAAAACATACTCCACTGATTCAGGTCTACTTTACTTGACTGACTTCATCAGGAAAGAGATTGATGAGGGAAATCTGTGTGGAATGGTACTGCTTGACCTACAGAAGGCCTTTGATACAGTTAAATACTGTCTCCTAATCTCCAAACTGGAGGCACTGGGGTTAAGCAGTATCCCTCTAGGCTGGGTAAAGTCCTATTTATCAGGAAGGGAGCAAGTAGTAGAGGTTAATGGTTCACTGTCTCAGGCAAAACCAATGATTTGTGGCGTTCTGCAGGGGAGCGTGCTTGGGCCTCTGCGGTTTTTATTGTTTATTAATGATATGAAACATGCTTGTTTTTGCAGTATTTTTCTTTGTGCGGATGACTCTACACTTCTTGTGTCTCACAAAGGTAAAACTGTGTTGGAGAGCATACTTAGCACAGAGCTTTCTAACATTAACAAACGGCTTGGAGGTAATAAGCTCTCTCTGCACTTGGGGAAAACTGAAGCAATTATTTTTGGATCCAGACTTAAATTGTGTAGGTCATCTGAAATCAGAGTTGAGTTAGGGGGTGAGGTGCTGACTACTAAAACCTCTGTTAGCTACTTGGGATGTATCCTTGATGGAAGCTTGGGAGGTGTAAGCATGGCCAATAAAGTGCTAGGGAAGGTTAACGCCAGGACTATGTTTTTGGCTAGAAAGTCCAAGCTGCTTGATAAGGACTCCATGAAAGTGCTAGCTACTGCCCTTATTCAATGCCATTTTGACTTTGCTAGTACTTCCTGGTTTGGGGGCTTATCTAGACTTATGAAGGGGAAGCTCCAGATAGCCCAGAATAAGCTGATCAGGGTAGTATTGAAAGTGAGTCCACGTACTCACATAGGCAGGAGCTGCTTTCAGGAACTAAACTGGCTGTATTTATGGTCATGCGCCCAGATATCTAAGTGATGACTTTCCTCGTGTTAGGGATGTACACAATCACAGCACCAGATCAGGTGTTGCTGATATGTGCTTATACAGGTTCAGGAGTAATGCTGGGAAAGGTACTTTCTTGTATACTGGAGCCTCAGAATGGAATGAGTTGCCTCTGCCCATAAAAACAACATCCTCTCTGGGCAGCTTTAAAAATAAAGTAAAAATATGTTTGATGTCTTCTGTGCCCATATGAATAACATTTATGATGTAACTGGAATGATGATAGATGTTTTTTTCTGTTTTTGTATTATTATTTCACTGCCATACTGTGTATGGCTTTTTCAAGTGTTATGTGTGCTTGTTTTTTTTAAATGGTCGAATGAATAAACAACGATTTAGTCCACTTCAAAAAGGTATAGTGTTTCTAAATGTATATTTCTTGTCTGACTCAATGTCTGAACTGGTTTTCAAAACCAAATGTATGGAAGGCCTCTACACAAACAGAGCAGTAAACAGTCCATCCAAAATGTGAAAGTACTAGACTATAATACTCATAATCTTCCTCTTCTTCCATGCCCTGGTTCTCTCAGGAAAACACATCATATGTTGAAAATTAAGGTCAAACCACAAAGTAGAGGAATTCTCTCTCTCGGTCTCTGGAGCCCCGGTGTGGTGGATATATTATCTTGTCATAAAGAATGTCATTTAAAAAAAGATAAGTTCAATAATGAAAATAGAAAACAATGAAAAAGCTGTGTAGAATTCTGAATAGGTGCAGCTCCTACTGAACAGACCTTTCCCATTACAGGGTAGAGAAAGGCCAGAGTGATTTATTTTGATGAGGTTTATCAGATAAAACATCCACTTACCGGTATGTATAAAAAATAATTATAAGTCGAAGAATGCTTTGCAATTAGCCTCTGTTTTTAAGCCTCAGTTGTGGTGGTAATGTAAGGGAAAGGACGGCCTTGGCCAAGTGTTTCAACTGCAAGGAGTTAGTTAATGGTCTGTGCAGGAGAAGAGGACAATTTTCTGCTCCATGGAGAGAGTCTGCCTGCCAACAAACCACCTCAGAGAGGGACAAAGCTGGGTCTGCATGTGGGGTCTTCCTTCTGGTCTGGATGCACCTGCTCTGCAGCCACTCTGCCACAAAACAAAGCCCCTTCCTGTAGCAGCTTACAAAACCACAGCTTGCAGAAAAACTGGGTCAGCCAGGCATACTGTACTGCTCAAACGTCCATACACGTATCCATGGACATTAAGTGAGCCTCTCAACATGGAAAACAAGACGAATCACATAATCCTTTCTCATCTTAAAAACTGTTTCCATACGCTCTACTCACTTTGTATTTATTCGCTCTACTGAAGCTAAATCCATCAAGACAAGAGGTCTTATACACATTTGCCTCAGATCTCGATAAGATCACAGGCCAGATAAAAAAAGGTAAGAGTTCAGGGGGAACAAATTACACCATTTTGATAGATCACTATCAAGGTCACAAGGTTTACTAAGGCAATTTAGAAAAAAATCTGTTCTGGTGCTCTGATGCATCAAAAAAAGAACACAAAAACGTACATGCGGTCAGAACTGCCAAGCAGAAGAAATATCAGCCTGCGCAGAGAAGTGCGAGATTGAACTTTACTCAACTTTCTAGAGTTCTCCCCATTATTTAACAATATCCACATTTCCCTTTACTGTGGGAATTGTGATCGAATCAAGGCAATAGCCACTTTCAATGCAACATAACGAAACAAAAATAATTAGTATGCAAAACTAACTATGCAAGAGATTTTGTTGGCAGAGCACATCGGAGTAGGATTTCTATTGCATTGACAAGCACGACTCAGGCCTGCACTCTACACAGACCGGTCCGCCATAACCAATCAGAGCTGCAGTAGACCTTGGCTTGAATAAGCTAAGTAACCAATAGGCAGAGGGTAGCATAATGTGTCTGATTCTCTGTAATAATGGTATGGGAATAATAATACATTTTATTTTGTAAAGTGGTTTCTTGCATCAAACAAAAATGTTCAGTCACCTCATCTGAAGGACAAGTGGATAAACAGGTTAATGTCAAGCCCTGCATGTTTTTTTCAAAAGTCTCATGGAATGTAGGCCTTCTGTAGGCTGAATGATATAACATTTGAATATGGAAACAGCGGTTCTCTGATGCATTTTCTCCATAGTTGTTTTTATGGTAGGCCTAGATTATGATCAAATAGTCACAGTAGCCTACCTGGTCACTGTTAAAACAGTAAATTAAAGGGGGTACAACCTCAGTGTTCACAACGGAAGTTGCAGAGAATTTTCACAACGTTGAAGTTTGTGCTCATCGGACCTGACATTTGCTCAGTGCCACAAAAATTAGAGGGAACAACGCATGCCGGTCCTGCTATTCATTTTCGGTAGAGTCCAATTACTGTAGCTAACCAGCTTGGTCCTGGAAAACAGTGTTGTTTGCCAACAGCTATGCTACTGTACAGTATCTGTACACATGACCTTGAAAGGAAAAGCAGGTAATTCTTACATCTTCCAGGACAACACTCAGATGGGATGCATATAACGAGCATGACCTTTGAACTCTGTTGAAATTCACTGCCTGGGGACTGATCGTCATGATTAGGGAGATTCAATGTTTACATTATGAGACTGTCATTCATCTCATTCTCCTTTCCTTCATTATTGTGCTTGGTGTCTTGTTTATCCTCTGTGTTTGGCCACAACACTGAGCTGATCGTGATTCTGGGGCTGCTACTCTTTAAAAACCGCCAAATAGCGATTAAGGTGTATGGACTGACCAGAAGAAATGGTCACTTATCAGGCTCAGTGAGGTATCAGGGCTCAGATCAAGATGGTGCTTAGCCTTGTCAATGTCCAAAAGGCATATGGTCAGCTCACGAGAGATGGGCAAGGGACAGAGGCAGAGGGAAGAAGAGTGGGAAAGACAGAACAAGAGAGACAAAGTAATACCACCCAGCATACCACCCTGCATACCACTGCTGGCTTGCTTCTGAAGCTAAGCAGGGTTGGTCCTGGTCAATCCCTGGATGGGAGACCAGATGCTGCTGGAAGTGGTGTTGGAGGCACTCTTTCCTCTGGTCTAAAAAAATATATCTCAATGCCCTAGGGCAGTGATTGGGGACACTGCCCTGTGTAGGGTGCCGTCTTTGAGATGGGATGTTAAACGGGTGTCCTGACTCTCTGAGGTCATTAAAGATCCCATGGCACTTATCGTAAGAGTAGGGGTGTTAACCCCGGTGTCCTGGCTAAATTCCCAATCTGGCCCTCAAACCATCACGGTCACCTAATAATCCCCAGTTTACAATTGGCTCATTCATCCACCTCCTTTCCCCTGTAACTATTCCCCAGGTCATTGCTGCAAATGAGAACATGTTCTCAGTTAACTTACCTGGTAAAATAACGGGGAAAAAAAATTAAAAAAGGGGGAGGAGATGTAGCCACAGTGGAGGCCATGAGGGCTCACCTCTGATTCCAACAACAAAGCTCTCGCCGCGTGACTAAACCACACTGGCACAATTCTGGCAGCACGCTTTTGTCTGTCTTCCTTCTCTTCACGCTCCACTGACAGACTACACATACACCAGCATTTTGAGTATCTAGTTTTCCCTACATCAGAGATAACTCTTACTTTGAGACAGAGTTAAAATACAGGAACATATGGCATCAGTCAGTCCTCTTTAAATGGCACAAGCCATTGCCAGGCAACAGCACTGATTGGAGCTAATTAAAGTTAATATACCAGTCAAAAATGTCAACAAAAGTGTCCTGTGGAATAAATTAAATAAACATGTTTTGCAACTGTTATTCAGATTATGGTTCCAGAGGAGCTTCTCTAAGAGGCTATCACCGGATTAAAATAAATCATAAAAACAGGAGCACCGATGCTTATGACCTGCTGGGCTTAAGCAAGAGGTATGGACAGGAGGGGATCTCATGTCCTAAATGAGATTATATAAGAGTTCAGCTGTTATAAAAGGTTACAGCTCTGGCTAATTGCTGGTGCAGGTCTTACTTGACAAGCTGCTAAATGCAAAGAGGGAGATGGAGCATGAGTGATAAAGAGGGGGAGGACTGACACATGATGCTTTACAAACACGGTCTAGCAGGAGGACCCGAGAGGAAGGGAACACACCATCCTTTTACTGTAAAAGGCTCCGTCGCCAAACACCCACATCCTACATAACATGATCCCCAGGCCTGTGGATGGCTGGCATAACTGAGCGCTTCTCTAGTATCACGTTGTTCAATTTGAATTCATAGGGCTGGCCAGTGCAACAGCGGGACAGACTATCTGGAGTCAGGGAATATTTCAGAGGAGCTTTATTTATAGCGAGGGGGGGGGCTGATTTTCTCACAACTAAATTTAGTCAGGGGTAAATACTTAAACTGATTACTCAAAGCGTTAATAGAATAATAAAAACGGAAAACCCCTCTTAACCAAAGCACGTGTGTACACAAATGCTCACAAGGCCGCCGCAGACAAGTATTGCATGAGGGAGGCTTTATTTTCTTTCTCCTGGGTTCAAGTATGTTAATGGTTTACTGTTATACAACTGAATACCTTTGAATTTTTGTCCACATTGGGCTTGTTAACCGCATGACTTAGCTGACGCTGTCTTCTCAGTTACTGAACGTAGCTTCTGCTTGCTCGCAGGGAGCCCAAAGGTTGAGTAAACAGAGCAACATGTAGGGTACAGACTAGATATGGCATCAGAAATTAAGAGAGGTAGCATTTTCAAATGGACATCACTGAAAGTTACACACAAACTCTCAGCCATCTCTCTTAGAGAGTAGGTTCAGTGCTTTACTAAACAGAACAATATATTTTAAATGGAAACTAACGGAGCATTTCAGATAAGCCATCTTATGGGTGATGGACATTACAAGTACAACATAAATACCCCACTTTGTGGTGTTCACTATCTCTATTTATTGAGGTTAGAAGTGAACGGTACAAATACAGACCAACCACAAATGAGCCAATACACTATGACACTACACAGCTGAAAATAAGTTAACCAATAAATGGACCACCCATTCTACTACATTTTGCCAAAGCATAGGCCTAATTTATCTCTATTCTCAGCCTTGCTAAGCTCCTATCCTACCCCACCCAGTGAAGGAAAAAACTCACCGTGGTCTTTCTTGCAGGGCTCTTTTGTATGTGATCCCTTTTGTGGTTAGTGTTTACGTCAATGACAGGGCTAGAGACCCTTGCCCCAGAGCCGTGGGACACATGGATGTGCACATGTGGAGAGTTAGCTAGTTTTTGGTTGGAAACGTGACATGAAATACCAGTATTATGGTAGGGGACTTCCAGAGAAAAGCTCCTTTGTAAGGCGTGATGACAATGGTTTTCCTCAGGCATTTCCTGTCCATTTCCATTGTCTGCGTGACGGGCACTTTGGCTCCTCTCTGAAAGTTTAGCTGAGGGGAGCAAGCAAGCCGAGGTGCTGCGATACAGCTTAATGTGGCGAGGGCCACATTCACTCTCCAACTGAGGGGCCTGGGTTAGAGATTCAGGACATTCAACATTGACTGTTGTTCTGTTTGTAGATGCCTTCCCAGACATTAGTCGCTGGTGGGCAAAGTGCAGTAGCACACTGGAGTGTCGGTCTAAATTTTCAGAGCGGTCAGTCTTCTCACACGCCTCCATTTTGTCTTTAGGTTTATCCGGAAAATGCACCATGGGCCTGGCGTCTCGGAACTCCACTGACGGAAAGCTGCTCTTAGAGAGTCGCAGGCCGTTCATCGCCGTGGCGATGGACGCTTTCGAGGTACCCGTCTCGTCCTCCTGCAGGGGCTCACTGGGGGACAACTGGAGCTGGTGAGAAGTCTGGTAGGAGCCCCTGACTGGAGGCAGGGCGGGAAGAGCCACAGGGCTGACCGGGGAGGCTGGTGGTGTATTACAGGGGCTCCGTGGAAATATAACCAGGGAGGAGCAGCGTCTCAGGGGGACCTTGGCTTTCCTACGGGGCAGACTCCTCTCCTGGGCTGCCCTACGCTGATCTGGGAGCTCTGGCTCAAAGATGCTGCTGCTGCTGCAGTAGCCTGCGTCACTGGCCGTGCTGTTTCTACAGGAGCCCCCATCTGAGCCACTGCCCGCTCCCACCTCGCAGACCCCTGGCTCCCCGCCCTCAGTGCTGTTCTCCAGCTCTCCATTCAGCTTGCCACGGGGCTGCAGCGAGATCTGCAGAGTACTCTTCTTGCTGCCGCTACCGGTGTTCACCTTGGGTATAAATACGGATGAGTAGCCGTACTCTGGTGACAGGGGAGGCAAAGCCAAGGCTAGCTGCCCTGGAATCACCTTCATGTGGACACAGCTGTGTGCTAGGCTCTCTGCGGGGCTGCGGGTTGACACACAGAGACCGCTCTCCTCACCATGGCTGCTCAGGCTCTCTGACAGAGGATCCGTGTTGCTTCTCCTCGACGCAAAGTGCAAGCGGAGCCGGCGTGCCATTCGTCTAACGCTCTAATCCCTGGGAGCCAGTAGTGAGCATGGCAAGGCAAGAGACCTGCTGGGGAGAAAAAACGAACAGCGGCAAGGCAACTTCTCCGAGTCCCGTTCTGCTCTGTGATTACAATCATTAGCGGCAGCACATAGCCAAAATAGCTCTGGAAACAACCTACATTCCTCTCAGGGCTGCTCTTTAAGGCTAGCAGTCTGGGGAGGTCAGGTGCTCTTCTGTGGAGCCACGACCCAAACGCACAAGCCCCTCAGACTGAAGTAACCCCAGTGGTCCGCCTCTTTAAGGAGCTGAACTCAACCCAGTCACAGAGCTGCACCAAGGCTTTAAAGGGCAGAAGTCCCATTCCAGCCAAACCTCAGCCTTGTCGCAACTGTGCCTTCTGAAATATAGACAGACCGCGTCCGGCCTCTTCCAAAAGCCCCACTCCTCCTGGTCACCTCACTAGAAACAACACAACTCTTCAGCATGGAGAACTGTTCATTTCTGTTTCAGGCCACTCACTCAAGACTCTGGCGCTACTGGCTCCCAGCAGCAGCTATGCTTCTAATGTTTCTCCTGTGCTGTGCCACCAGATATTTTTACCCACTGGTATTGAATTACAGGAAATCAAGAGGAATGAGTTTCAGCAAAATTCTATATGAAACTGAGGAATGGGTGTCCTAATACACACACACTTTTTTGAATTACTATTTTGACAGTTGAGCCCTGTAGATACAGAAATATACATATCTATACAAAAAAGCACAATATACACGTTCATCATAAAAAAACAAATCCACACAATCATACACACAATGCAATCATAAAAAACAAACAAGTTCAAGGGTCCTCTAACAGCAGTCTGAAAAGCCCTAGAGGCACCAATTCCCCCAATTTCAGGGTGTTTTGGAAATTGTTCCACATGTAAGGTGCAGAAAAACGAATAGCATCCATACTGGGAAACCACCGTGGCCGGGGAAATATGTAGGGAAGATACTGGTAGTTATTACAAAACGGCAAAAGTCAGAAAACTCAAACTAAACAAAAATTATTGTTTATAGGTTAGACCTAGCTTCGTTATCACGTTTATACATTCACACCTACTACAAAAAAACTTCACTCCTACACTAGCTCGGCACATAAATAGGCAACTATAGAGAGCTTAATTTCATGTATAAAGCAGCTCTGAAAAACAAAGTGATATATGCGGCATCACCTGTCATTCGACACCTCATATAACAGCCAGTAGTTGGTTTAATTCCCGATATGCTGTCATTGACATTCCACTCCATATCAACCAAAAGCTATTGTGTGAGGCTGGGGCTATTCTGGGGCATTACTGTCAGCCTGGCCTGCAGGTCAGTTCCATACTGTAATGCTATGAAAGTGGCACAGGCTGGATGTGACAATGACTCACCAGTTGAGACTGACGCAGTCAGAGCGCCCACGTCACACCACGTGCCACATAGTGACTATTCCCACAACAACCCGTGATGGGCATGGGGGTATCAGGAAATCTCAGGAGCCACTAAAGTATCAACACTGATATATTGTGTACATGTACAGTAGGTTAAGATCTGCGCAAATCTATTGATATCAATTAATTATAATTTACATGAAAGTCAGTCAGGCCTACATGGTGTGTCTTAAATTTGGATGAGGCCCCATGTTTGCACAACTTTACACACTTAGATGCGAGACTATCCTGGGTATCAGTCAGCAGTACTCCTGTCACTCCATGCTATCAAAAGCAGCTAGGCCAGAGCCATGGCTAGTTACCCCCACATAAGTATTCAGCTATGTGGCCGTTGGCAAAACAATAACGCTACTAAAACAATCACTGCTTGGTCATACTTGAGTTAGTTTAATGTGTTCAGAACCAAATAGCCTACCTTTCACTCTTAATAAGACCCAAGGGGATATTCTATTTCCAATACCTGGATTTAATGGAGACAAATTGCTATAAAAAAGGTATACTAGTATTCATCACAAGTTAAAACATAGGTCTGTACTTTTGGACAAAACACCAGTGTTAACAACCTAGGTCTAGGCTAAATGTTACTGAGGCATTGACATACACACAAACATACCTTCCTTTATGTATTGTAGGTCATACATGCAACTGGCATTCTCTGCTTGATACTGGTCAGTAGACCTCATGAAATAGAGGTAACTGGGTCATTCAAAATATGTGGATGTGACAATTACAGAGACCAGAAATAAACAAATGAAATAGAGGTCGACCGATGAATCGGAATGGCCGATTAATTACGGCCGATTTCAAGTTCATAACAATCGGTAATCAGCATTTTTGGACACCGATCATGGCCGATTACATTGCACTCCACGAGGAGACTGCGTGGCAGGCTGACTACCTGTTATGCGAGTGCAGCAAGGAGCCAAGGTAAGGTACCTGCTAGCATTAAATGTATCTTACAAAAAAACAATATGATAGGCCATTAATATGGTCAAATCCAGAAACTAAGGCTTGTATTTCTGTGTGTTATTATATTATAATTAAGTCTATGATTTGATAGAGCAGTCTGACTGAGCGGTGGAAGGCAGCAGCAGGCTCGTAAGCATTCATTCAAATAGCACTTTACTGCATTTGTCAGCAGCTCTTCGCAATGCTTCAAGCATTGCGCTGTTTGACTTCAAGCCTATCAACTTCCGAGATTAGGCTGGCAATACTAAAGTACCTATTAGAACATCCAACAGTCAAAGGTATTTGAAATTCAATTGGTATAGAAAGAAACAAACCAAATTGAACATGTTTCATTATTTATTTGAGACTAAATTGATTTTATTGATGTATTATATTAAGTTAAAATAAGTGTTCATTGAGTATTGTTGTAATTGTCATTATTACAAAAAAAAAAAAAAATATATATATATATATACATACACACACAGTGCCTTGCGAAAGTATTCGGCCCCCTTGAACTTTGCGACCTTTTGCCACATTTCAGGCTTCAAACATAAAGATATAAAACTGTATTTTTTTGTGAAGAATCAACAACAAATCAATTTTAACAAATCAAAAACTGAAAAATTGGGCGTGCAAAATTATTCAGCCCCCTTAAGTTAATATTTTGTAGCGCCACCTTTTGCTGCGATTACAGCTGTAAGTCGCTTGGGGTATGTCTCTATCAGTTTTGCACATCGAGAGACTGAAATTTTTTCCCATTCCTCCTTGCAAAACAGCTCGAGCTCAGTGAGGTTGGATGGAGAGTATTTGTGAACAGCAGTTTTCAGTTCTTTCCACAGATTCTCGATTGGATTCAGGTCTGGACTTTGACTTGGCCATTCTAACACCTGGATATGTTTATTTTTGAACCATTCCATTGTAGATTTTGCTTTATGTTTTGGATCATTGTCTTGTTGGAAGACAAATCTCCGTCCCAGTCTCAGGTCTTTTGCAGACTCCATCAGGTTTTCTTCCAGAATGGTCCTGTATTTGGCTCCATCCATCTTCCCATCAATTTTAACCATCTTCCCTGTCCCTGTTGAAGAAAAGCAGGCCCAAACCATGATGCTGCCACCACCATGTTTGACAGTGGGGATGGTGTGTTCAGCTGTGTTGCTTTTACGCCAAACATAACGTTTTGCATTGTTGCCAAAAAGTTCAATTTTGGTTTCATCTGACCAGAGCACCTTCTTCCACATGTTTGGTGTGTCTCCCAGGTGGCTTGTGGCAAACTTTGAACAACACTTTTTATGGATATCTTTAAGAAATGGCTTTCTTGCCACTCTTCCATAAAGGCCAGATTTGTGCAATATACGACTGATTGTTGTCCTATGGACAGAGTCTCCCACCTCAGCTGTAGATCTCTGCAGTTCATCCAGAGTGATCATGGGCCTCTTGGCTGCATCTCTGATCAGTCTTCTCCTTGTATGAGCTGAAAGTTTAGAGGGACGGCCAGGTCTTGGTAGATTTGCAGTGGTCTGATACTCCTTCCATTTCAATATTATCGCTTGCACAGTGCTCCTTGGGATGTTTAAAGCTTGGGAAATCTTTTTGTATCCAAATCCGGCTTTAAACTTCTTCACAACAGTATCTCGGACCTGCCTGGTGTGTTCCTTGTTCTTCATGATGCTCTCTGCGCTTTTGACGGACCTCTGAGACTATCACAGTGCAGGTGCATTTATACAGAGACTTGATTACACACAGGTGGATTGTATTTATCATCATTAGTCATTTAGGTCAACATTGGATCATTCAGAGATCCTCACTGAACTTCTGGAGAGAGTTTGCTGCACTGAAAGTAAAGGGGCTGAATAATTTTGCACGCCCAATTTTTCAGTTTTTGATTTGTTAAAAAAGTTTGAAATATCCAATAAATGTCGTTCCACTTCATGATTGTGTCCCACTTGTTGTTGATTCTTCACAAAAAAATACAGTTTTATATCTTTATGTTTGAAGCCTGAAATGTGGCAAAAGGTCGCAAAGTTCAAGGGGGCCGAATACTTTCGCAAGGCACTGTGTGTATATATATATATATATACACATACACACACACACACACACACACACACACACACACACACACATACATACATACACACACACAAATCGGCATCTTTTGGTCCTCCAATAAATCACTATCGAAAAATCATAATTGGTCGACCTCTAAAATGAAAGCCAAACACACCTGGAAGGTAGCAATACAAACAGGTAGGCCTACTCAGGTAGTGTTGGCGTACTTGAATATAAACTAGGCCTATTCATGGAATAAAAGTTATTCTGACCATTGTCAGAATGAATCAAGTGATAACACACCACATTTACACTCCCCTAAGTACTTATTTGGACAGTGAAGCTAAAACTTTTAAATTTGGCTCTATACTCCAGCATTTTGGATTTGAGATCAAATGTTCAATTTGAGGCAACAGTACAAAATGTCACCTTTCATTTGAGGGTATCTTCATACATATCCGTTTTACCGTTTAGAAATTAAAGCACCATGTATCTAGTCCCACATTTGAAGATGTCAAATATTGAGAAATGCACTTCTGTATTAAAGTAGTGAAAAGTGTAGTATTTGGTCTCATATTCCTAGCACGCAACGACTACATCACACTTGTGACTATTCAAAAACTTGTTGGATGCATTTGTAATTTGTTTTGGTTGTGTTTCAGATTGTGTTGTTCCCAATATAAATGAATGATAAATAATATATTGTGTCATTCTGGAGTCACTTTCAATGTAAATAAGAATAGAATATGTTTCCAAACACGTCAACATTAACGTGGATGCTACCATGATTATGGATAATTATGAATGAATCATAAATAGTGAGAACGTTAGATGCACAAACATCATACCCTCAAGACATACTTGGGGAGGACATTATATTTATGCCTTCACTCATCATTCATCCACATTAACCCTTTCCACTCGTTGAAAATTGCAGATTTTGTCATTGATAAGCGCCGAAATTGGAAACCAGCGCCTGTACAGTAACATGCTACACGTGACATCAGAGCTCAGGTTTTCCAGTTCACAGGGCTGTATGGGTATGTATGACTATGTATCACTGACAGACATTATAAACTTGAGCACCGCACGAGACAAGAGGATGCCCCCGTCCCTCCGGGTAATTGGGCTACTTTTGCACATTTGTGGTCAGAGTGAGGATAATGCTGTAAATCAGGAGGAGTTTGTGTTCTGAAAGTTGAACCGTTGAGAAATATAATAAATATCGCATTTGAAGTTATACCAGCAAACCACACACTCAACAGTTCAAATGTGCACTTCACATGTCCATATTTGAAAACTCATGTCATTTACATTATCAACATTTATGATCGCTATGTTAGATCCAGAGTTACAAGGATGTCATGTGTTATACCCTGGGTTGTCCTGGACACAATGAGCCAGTATGTCGTATTGTGAAGAACATTTGCAGCAGGACACACACTTGAATGCACTCATGACTCCATTCTGTGCAACAAAATTACGTCTGAAGTGCCTTTTGAAAGCCTAACACTAAAATCATATTTTATAACTAAGCTAGCCATGTCGGCAACAGAATCAGCTTTCAAATGATGCCCCTCTGACCCAGATTGCGATTTATAAATGGAACCTTTTTGGATTGCGTATACAACAGTAATGTGTGATGGTTGGGACACAGGGCTGTGTTCCAAACAAAAAACTACAAGTGGGCTTGCTTCAGTTCCTCAATGGCAAAGTCATGAGAGCTCAAAAAAGGAACTTATAGTTGAGGGCTCTTTCCTTCAACTATATTATAAAAGTGCATTGAAATTGCTTAGGAACTGTGCACAGTTTGGAGAGGTGTGTGGCCACTTGGAAACACCAGTATGACCTCTCACTCCAACCAATGTAATAGTTTTTTAATATCTTGCACCTATTCCAAAATGCCAATGAATATTCTTATGTTACTGAATGTATCCAGAGTATTTTCAGATTTTCGTTATTGAAAAATGCTGTGAAAAGTACAGTAAATGTAAAATGCACATAAAATCAAAAGTGTAATGTTTGGATGCAGTCTTGTGTCAGATGAACTGTTGTGTCCTCACCTTTGGCTAGATAATTTCCCCATAATATCCAGTGTTCTTTCAATTGCTAACATGGTCATGCATATTCATATACTTAACTTCAGACTAGTTTAATACACAAGTGAATTTGTTCAAATACTTATGAACCTCCAAAATGTGGGGACTAGATACATAAAGTGCTAACTGGTAAAACATATGTACAGGATAATAATAACTATCACTATGTCTATGCCTTCAAGGTCATTTACACTTTTAGTAAAGTGAGTCAGCAGCAGTGGTGGCAGTGTCAAAACCACAGGTCTGAACATACTGAAGGAATATCGTAATGACTTACCAGACGATTCTCATCAAACACCTCCAGCAACAGCCGATGCTTCCTGGGATGAACCTGAAAGAGAAAAGTTTGACTTCAATAAATGGGTCCAAAAACATCAACAAATTGAATCAACAACAACCAGTCATTAATCTCCCCAAAATGTTTTAGTCCGAAGATCAAGTATCTATCAGCCCCCAGTATCTGTCAATCACAACAAATCCTTAACCGTCATTAGGTATAGAACTCAACCAGTTTACTATTTGTTTCTAAGTTCAAATTGAATGTTTCTTTAGAATTGGGTGTACCTTCTAAACATCTCTTTCGTGGCCACACAAAGCGTTGGTATGTGGAAACATAACATTTGACCTCATGTTGCTCAGAACTCACATACCATGAAAACAGTTAGGCTATACAGCAAAGCAAGATCTGTCGCAAACACCCACAGAGAGGTAGTGGAAACTTCCCCTGAGCAATTTCCTAAGAGGTCTCACAACTAGGTGAAGATGACATTCAAAGCAAACTGATTAAAGTCAAAAGAAAATCCACATAGAAATAAGAACATCAACACGAGCGGCATTGTCTACACCAGTGGTTCCCAAACTTTCTATAGTCCCGTACCCCTTCAAACATTCAACCGCCATCTGAGTACCTCCTCTAGCACCAGGGTCAGCGCAATGTCAAATGTTTTTTTGCCATCATTGTAAGCCTGCCACACACACACACGATACAGTTATTAAACATAAGAATGAGTGAGTTTGTGTCACAACCTGGCTTGTGGGAAGTGACAAAGCTCTTATAGGACCAGGGCACAAATAATAATCAATCATTTTGCTCTTTATTTAAGATGGTTAAATATAAAACCTTATTTGTTAATCGAAAATTGTGACTAACTCACCACAGGTTAACAAGAAGGGTGTGCTTGAAAGGATGCATATAACTCCGCAACGTTGGGATGTATTGGAGTATCATTCTTAAATAATTTTCCACACACAGTCTGTGCCTGTATTTAGTTTTCATGCTAGTTAGGGCCGAGAATCCACTCTCACATAGGTACGTGGTAGCAAAGGGCATCAGTGTCTTAACAGCACAATTTGCCAAGGAGGTATAGTCTGAGCACAGCCTAATCTAGAAATCTGGCAGTGGCTTCGGAATAAATAAAATTTTCGCAGAACCACTTGTTGCAATTTCGATGAGGCTCTCTCGTTGAGATATCGGTAAGTGGACTGGAGGCAGGGCATGAAAGGGATAACAAATCCAGTTGTTTGTGTCATCCGTTTCGGTTAAGTACCTACGTAATTGCGCACCCAACTCACTCAGGTGCTTCACTATATCACATTTGACATTGTCCGTAAGCTTGAGTTCATTTGCACACAAAAAAATCATACAATGATGGAAAGACCTGTGTGTTGTCCTTGTAATGCAGACAGAGAAAAGTTCAAACTTCTTAAATCAGAGCGTCAATTTTGTCCCGCACTTTGAATATAGCTGAGGAGAGTCCCTGTAATCCTAGATTCAGATCATTCAGGTGAGAAAAAACATCACCCAGATAGGCCAGTCGTGTGAGAAACGTCATTGTGAAAATTATGGTCAGTAGGGAAATCTTTAAGCTCGTCTATCAATTCCAAAAAAAAAAAGTGTCAATACTTTGCCCCTTGATAACCAGCACACTTCTGTATGTTGTAAATGCGCTACATGGTCGCTGCCCATATCATTGCATAGTGCAGAAAATACACAAGAGTTCGGGGCCTTGCTTTAACAAAGTTAACCATTTTCACTGTAGTGTCCAAAACGTCTTTCAAGCCGTCAGGCATTCCTTTGGCAGCAAGAGCCTCTCGGCGGATGCTGCAGTGTACCCATGCGGTGTCGGGTGTCTCCCTGTCATGGCTTTTGCACCACCAGTACAGATACCAACACTTCTTGACCACCAAAGTCCATTTGATGTCACAAAGCTGTCCAGCACTTTAAAAATATCCTCTCCTGTTGTCCTTGTTTCCAGAAGAGGATGTCTTCCTTAATTGACCCCCCATAAACTTAACAGACACATACCAGGAGCTGTGCCAGGCCATCACGTCTGTTGACTCATCCAGCTGTAATGCATATAATTCAGTGGCTTGTATGCAAAGTAGTAATTGTTTCAAAACATCTCCTGCCATGTCACTGATGCTTCGTGAAACTGTTGTTTGATGAAGCCATTGTCTGTATATAGCTTTTTTTTTTACCTTTTCCCCCAGCATTGTCCCAGCTATATCCGTGGCAGCAGGAATAATTAAATCCTCCACAATAGTATGGGGCTTGCCTGTCCTAGCCACTCGGTAGCTCACCATATAAGACGCGTCTAGCCCCTTCTCATTAATGATATCTGTTGCTTTTATACATGTCTTACTACTCGAAAGTCATCTTAATTTTCATTCAAAAAACTCCTGTGGCTTATTTTTCAAATTGGCATGTTTTGTTTCTAAATGTCTGCGCAAGAGTGAAGGTTTCACCAAGTTGTGAGATAGTACTTCTGCACAAATAACAGGCACTACTCCCAATATAAGTGTACCCCAAATCAATGTAGTTATCATATTTGCACTTCTTTGTCTGTGCTTTCCCAGGTAAGGTGGCAGTAGCTCTTCAGCTGCATCAGATTCACAACTGTCAGTGTTCATGCTAGCTGGGCTAACAACAAATGTAGAATTACTGATGCTAGCATTGGTTGTGCTTGTGGAAGCAGAACAACTTGTGTCGTTGACAGGTGCAGTAGTGCTGGCAGTAGCGTACTATCAGTAGAGCTGTTATGTGTTTCTATGGACGCGGGCCTTACTTTTTTTAAAACCATTTTCGAGAAACCAGAATGAGCAGCAGCTACGTTTGGCTACATATGGACCGTTAGTGGAATTCCCGCAAGAGAGTAACGGTTAATGTGACTGGATGTTAATTATTTGACTAGGCTACCTGTACTTGACATTGTGTTGTTATTTCGTTGAACACTAGATGGTTTAATTTGATTTTTGGCAGTGAAACGAGGCTACTAAGGTGAGAAAAAAACCTCATCCAAATGTATAGCCTCTTTGGAAAATATAAATGGACTCTTCAGAAAAAATATTATGAGGCGTACACCCGACGGCATTACGCATATCCCAGTTTGGGAATACCTGGTCTAGACAAAATGAAGGTACAATAGGACAAAGGGAAAGGCTCAGTGGAACAGACTGCATATGGAGCTTCTTTGTATTAATTTGTTTTAAAATGGGAAAAGGAGGACCAGAAAATATATTTGTACTAGCGAAAACATCCCAAGCACTTCCTACTGTAAAAGAGGTCCTTGAAAACTAGTAGGTTTCACACCAAACATGGCTATTATTTAAATACATAGCTAACTGGGCTAATGAAAGCTAACTGGAGCCTCCATCTGCTGACACCCAGATTTAATTACAAAACCCATCCCATTTGACAGAGAATACACCTTTTTTATTTTACATAAATATTTATCTTTAATATTTTCAAATATAGGTGTATTTCCTCTCAATGCTTAAAACAGAGTGAGAATTATCTATAACTAAAATACGTCAGAAAACCACCTGACAGAGCTGGGAAGGGGCGCACAGTGAAAGATAGTAACGATTCCCCTGACAGGGTGGTAAAGCCACCGCCCCAAGGTCATGTCATGACTACTGGGAAATTAAATGTGTTTGTTAAAAATGGGCCCGCTTGCTAAGTGAAGCCATTATTGACACTGCCACGTTGGTAAGGTGGGCCAAATAGGCCGCAACTCCTGTAGAATATATGGGAGAGTGCGTTCGGCAAATATAACTTGTTTACTTTATAATATATGATTAACTTCAAAAGAACAATCAAAAGATACAGATAAGAGACAGGCTAGGGAGTCAGGTTTTAAAATATATTTTAATATTGGTTTGAACGCATGTTATTTTATCAAAAAGGTTCTAAAGATTTCCAGGGTAGGCAAAAACATAACAATATTCACAATAGGGACAAGTAAAACAAAGAGCAGGGAGCTGTTAGTGTTACAATAGCTGTATCCGTCTAAGGAGAATCCACTGAGTATTGATTTACAGTACCAAGACACCATGATAGAGAAAAGCCCTGAATAGACTGTAGGAGATGGAGAAATCTCAACTGGCATGGTGACATGTTTTTTTTTTTTTTTTTTTTTTTTTTTTTTTTTCCCCATATGACTGGGAGAGTGTTGAATCACTGTCCAGGGCAATGAGACATTGTGCAACACTGCCATCATTTCTAGATATGGCTAATACGTTTCTAAGGGTTAAACATAGTGGATATTTGACTGAATGTGTGCAACTATATACACACAAAAGCTTCCTGATCAATATCCATGGCCAGAGGAATGAAAACATTTCAAATATCTCCCTCGGTCTCCGGGCGAGATGGGCCAAGTCTCCTGCTATGTGGTACAACCAGATGCAGGTAGAAGTTACCCCGCTCTATGCTTTTCCTAAACATGCAGAAACTGTGGTTTTCTCCATCAAGATTACATTTTTACAACCACAATAAGCTTAGGAAACCACCACCCTAACAAACTACTATTTTTCCAAGTATGTTTGTTGAAATAACGAATTCAACCTCCGTCAGCAAAAGTTCCAGCTTTTGAATTGTGCCCTTGAACTTCAGGTCTCAAGGTACACTAACAATTCAAATTCATATCTGTGCTCCCATAGCTACTAAAGAAGGGTTGTGAATATTTATGTCTGCTCCTCCAACATAGAGGATCAACCTAATGAAAAACAATCAGGACAGAAGGACCTTGGCATACGCAGCTTTCCACACAAAAACGTCAGAGCAAGGACTCACACCAACACCAACTGACTCACTGTTCAACATTTAATCAAGCTGTGTTTACATGCCCAAGAAAGGAGCCAGGGGCAACAACTCACAGGATGCTGGGTGGGTCTTACTGACCAATCACAACGCCCAACACAGTGGAGAACTTCCTGTTGGTGCTGATTATGTACAGACACCGGTAAACATTGTAAAAAATAAAAAATAATAACGACACGTCTGTAGACATGAACATAAAAAGTTTTGCGTTCTGACTTTTAATTTGCTGTTTGTGAAATGTTAACCTCCCAGTGAGAATCTGGAGCAGCTTCAAACACTAATAGAGAACATATTACTGGGCCATTAGGGCTAGGAAATATGGATCTAGTTAATTGTCCATATGACATGGAGGCATGCAGCAAAAAGAGATGAGATCAAGAGAGAAATAAAGAAATAGAAAGGTTGAGTCTTAACGGTCCTCAGAGCCCTGGGTAAAACAGCAACCACACACACACACACACACACACACACACAAACAATGCTCTTTTTATATCATACATTTGACTTACCCTGAAAAATAATTCCTCATTCCACTTCGGGTCCAATGTCTGGAAAAGACAATGTATTTACAATTCGATAGGATACTTAAAAAACAAACAAATAAATGCTCTGTACTTATTCTGCTGTCGCAGTCACTCACCTTTTTAATTGTTTTAGTCTGAAGACTTGTTAGTTCTCCATTGACAGGGTCATAAAGGGACACTCTTGTATATGGATCACTGTAGAAGAAAATGAAAATACAAGGCTCAATTTGATGTCTCTGTCCCTTGGTGTGGACAAAGATCAAACGAGGGAACATCTCAGCAAGAAACAGTTTTATCCCACAGGCCATATGGAGCACAAACCAATGATGTCATCAGAACTATAAATAGTTGCTCTGAAAAAACACGTATCTTTTACAATTTTTTATTTACCTTTATTTAGCTAGGCAAGTCGGTTAAGAACAAATTCTTATTTTCAATGATGGCCAAGGAACAGTGGGTTAACTCCCCTGTTCAGGGGCAGAACGACAGATTTTTACCTTGTCAGCTCAGGGATTCGATCTTGCAACCGTCCAATACTAACCACTAGGCTACCTGCCGCCCCAATACAATTGACGTGTCAAAAAATAGTGTTCATTCGGCACTGCTGACATGAGGGGAAATGATGGTGGGCTATTTAGCGGAAAGAGCCTGGAGATTCTGAAGCATCTACTGTATACAAGGGCACAGAACTCCTGATTATAGCGCCATCTTAAGGTTGCACAGGACAGTTACAGTACGGTCTACGGCGAGTGGACAATTTAAGGAACGCATGGAAGATGACGCAAGCCTACTTAATATAAATAAGAATATCATATCTTCAAAGCAGGACAACACAAGGCTGTCTTTCAAACCACTGCTATGGTGCTGAACCTTCCATTCAACAATGCAAAACAGGACCACAGCAACTATTTTCTGTCAGTGGAACAGAACATTTTGAAGATGATTTTGCAAGTCTCAGGTTTTTGCACTCAAGTTTAATAAATAAGTTTGTATTTCTAAATGCACAGGGCCTTCAACAAACATATAGTATAGTATGCATGCACACCACTAGGTCCACAATGTTGACTAAATAAATAAAAAGTTCCACACACACATGGGCTCATTACCAAGTGTTTACAGTATAAACTGACAATCAGTTTGCTGTTTATAATGAAGTGGGTAGATATGTAAAATGATTGGGGCAATAAACCTGCTTATGAACTCTAGATGTGTTTTGGGCAAAACAGCACACAGAACTGTAATAGATGATTTAGGAGTCCAATAAGTTAGGAAGGGTCCACAGTCCACACTAAGGATCATGTAGAATTAGAATTTAGTATTTTATGGTATAACATGGCCAAAAGCATGTTTCCTAAAAAGGGAGTATACCAAAGATAGTACACTGTATTTTGGTAACATGAGACACCAGAATTATACAAAGATACTGAAGCAAAGCTCGCTAACATGAGCCTGGTTACAATTCCAACCAAGTGGGTTAACCCTATGGGTGCGATGCATAGGGTTTTTGTATTTGACACCAATGACCTGGGTTCGCTTCCCTGTACCGCTGTTCGTTAAATTGGTATCAGAATTGGGATTGCATCCGACTGAAAGGCCAGACGTGTGAGTGGTCAAAGCACGGGGATGTGATTTTGCGTTCGGAGGGGGCAGTGAAGCGATCCTCGCTAATATGAGAGTCACTTCTCTGTCCCAACGTTCGCTATAATACCATAAGAAAATCATCTCCTGAATTTGTTTAAGTGATACTGATAGATTGGATTATCCATTTGAAGACATATTTTCCTCAAAATCAAGACTGACCTGGCTCCAAGGATATCTTTCTTGGCCAAACCAATTCCAGCTATGACTTTCACTCTCAGAATTCTAGCCTCATTCTGGAAAAAGAAACACAATGACATAAATCACATTATTAGCTGCTTACTCGGAAAGTATTCAGACCCCTTGACTTTTTCCACATTGTTACGTTAGTCTTACTCTAAAATTGATTACATCGTTTTTTCCCCCTCATCAATCTACACACAATACCCCATAATGTCAAAGCAAAAGCAGGTTTAGACATTTTTGCAAATGTATAAAAAAAATATTAAAAAATAAACAGAATTATCACATTTACTTAAGTATTCAGACCCTTTACTCAGGACTATGTTGAAGCACCATTGACAGCAATTACAGTCTTGGATCTTCTTGGGTATGACGCTGCATGCTTGGCACACCTGTATTTGGAGAGTTTCTCCCCTTCTCTGCAGATCCTCTCAAGCTCTGTCAGGTTGGATGGGGAGTGTCGCTGCGCAGCTATTTTCAGGTCTCTCTAGAGATGTTTGATCGGGTTCAAGTCCGGGCCACTCAGAGAATTGTCCCGATGCCACTCCTGCGATGTCTTGGCTGTGTGCTTAGGGTCAGTGTCCTGTTGGAAGGTGAACCTTCACCCCAATCTGAGGAGGATTTCACCAAGGAAACCACTGTATTTTGCTCCGATTATCTTTCCCTCGAACCTGACTAGTCTCCCAGTCCCTGCCGCAGAAAAACATCCCCACAGAATTATTTCACCACAAAGCTTCACCGTAGGGATGGTGCCAGGTTCTCCAGACGTGATGCTTGGCATTTAGGCCAAACAGTTCAATCTTGGTTTCAGACCAGAGAATCTTGTTTCTGGCTAATTTAAAGCGAGCTGTCATATGCATGTTACTGAGGAGTGGCTTCCGTCTGGCCACTCTACCATAAAGATCTGATTGGTGGAGTGCTGCAGAGATGGTTGTCCATCTGAAAGGTTCTCCCATCTCCACAGAGGAACTCTGGAGCTCTTTCAGAATGACCATTGGGTTCTTGGTCACCTCCCTGAACAAGGCCCTTCTCCCCCGATTGCTGTTTGGCAGGGGGCCAGCTCTAGGACAAGTCTTGATGGTTCCAAAGTTCTTCCTTTTAAGAATGATGGAGGCCACTGTGTTCTTGGGGACCTAAAATGCCACAGACATTTTTTGGTAACATTGACCAGATCTATGCCTCGACACAACCCTGTCTCGGCGCTCTACGGACAATTCCTTCGACCTCATGACTTGGTTTTTCCTCTGACATGCACTGGGACCTTATATAGACAAGTATGTGCCTTCCCAAATCATGTCTAATCAATTGAATTTACCACAGGTGGACTCCAATCAAGTTGTAGAAAGATCAAGGATGATCAATGGAAACAGGATGCACCTGAGCTTGATTTCGAGCTCAAAGGGTTTGAATACTTATGTAAATAAGGTTTCTGTTTTTTTATTTTAATACATTTGCAAAAATGTCTAAACCTGATCTGGCTTTGTCATTATGGGGTACTGTGTGTAGATTGCTGAGTATTTATTTAATCCATTTTAGAATATGGTATAACATAACAAAATGTGGGAAAAGTCATGGGGTCTGAATACTTCCCAAATGCAAAACTGAAAGGTTAATGATGTTAGCTACATGAATGTCACTTACTGTAAATGACTCACAGGGAAATGTGAGTCATTTATCAAAAAGTGTGTTTTTCCACGTGGATACTCATTTGATCTCAAACATTCAAGATCAATTTAGGCCACATTAATAATGACTTGATAACTCACATGACTCCTTTGGGCAATGCTCTGAGTTTATAGCCAAATGACATGGTTAGTTAATAATCCTTCAATTAATGTATTGTTTTATCTATTGGTTGTCAAAAGTGTGCGTTAGCTAGCTAATTAATCAACAGTAGGCCTATACAAAGATGACAGCTACCAGATAGCTGATGACGTACTCCGTGACCATCAACTGTTACACATGCTAACTAGCTAGCTAACGTTGCTTCGATAAAATGGATATAGGTATGGTGGGACTTGACTGTCCAACTGACAGCTTGGTTGACAATACCCCAAAAAATGTAATGACACTTTGGCTAAAACACTTGGATATAACGGCATTTGTCTGCCCAGTTAGTTAATTGGCTAGCTAGTTAGCTAAATATTTACCTCATCAGTCTGAAGTCCACGGACCTCGGGAAGTGCCGCCATACTCATATCCTCAGCGCCGTAGCCTATATAGGTCGATTCAAGTAACATGTACCGAATGATAACGCTGTAGGTGCTCTAGCACCAATTCACTAACTAATTAACTGTACCAGACACAATAGCTAGTTAAATGTTCAAATGTGTCGTGCGTCGTTCTCAACTAACAGGATCCTGACTCCTCTCCTCCCTCTGCTACCACGCCTCACCCCCTACGTAGTAATTTCACGAGGACATGAAGTACAATGTATCAACAAGGTAGATACAAAGTAGCTATCAACGTAACATCGGTAGTTGGTGCATATGGTTGTAACGAATAGTTGTGAATCTTCACTTCCATTGCAGACCAGGACAAATAATGTACCCATTTCAAATATTGTAATGTTGCATAATTTTACAAACCACTGAAACTAGCCCGATAATGGACAAAAGGAGCCTAACCTTACATGTTCTGTTCAGAGGCGAATTGGCTCTGGTAGCAAAAACATCCAAATAATCCATCTAAACGTGAGTTGATTGTCAATTGAGGTACGGTTCAATAAACATAAAGCTCTCTTTCATATCACATCAAAATAATTTCACAAATCCAAATATACACTTACTGTACACCGTTTTAACACTTACAGCCAACAGTATTTTTTTGTGACAACACCTTTGTAGCATCCATCTTCCGTTGACACATAGGTGTTCTAAAACACAGATAGGTAATTAGCATAGTATTAGCATAGTATCTTTTGTCTTTTTAGAATGGCGCTGGAGGGAATGGCAGCCGTTTTACAGGGCTCCGGAACAATTGGTATTTTTTGAGCTGATCTTAACTTTTTTTGTATGTAATGTTTCCGCCATCATTTCCTATGACCATAAAAAGCTTTCGGACATCAGAACAGCGATCACTAACCTTGATTTGGATGAGGATTTCTACTTCAAAGAGTTGGCAGCCAAGGACATAATGCTCATCCGGACCAGGCCCAAATCCCTGACACTCGAAAAATGAAGAGGCGGCGTTATAGAGGGCGTCTTGTGGGATACGATGAGACAACATCAGCGAGTGTATAAACCGCCTCTACCCTCCATTCTTTTGGCGAACATGCAATCACTGGAGAATAAACTGGACAAGCTCCGTTTGAGACTATCCTATCAAGGTGATCTGAAGAAGCTGGCACTAAGACTGCCATCAACGAGCTGTATAGGGCCATAAGCCAACAAGAAAATGCTCAACCAGAGGTGGTGCTCCTAGTGGCCGGTGATTTTAATGCAGGAAAACTAAAATACATTTTACCTAATTTCTACCAGCATGTCACCTAATTTCTACCAGCATGTCATACGCAAGTGGTCCCAAACTACAGGCCTGTTTTTCTAGCACAGACTGGAATATGTTCTGGTATTCAGCCGATGGCATTGAGGAGTTTACCACATCAGTCCCTGGCTTCATTAAAGTGCATCAACGACGACGTCCCCACAATGACCGTACGTACATATCCCAACCAGAAGCCATGGATTCCAGGCAACATCTGCACTAAGATAATGCTGCCGCTTTCAAGGAGCAGGACACTATTCCGGATGCTTTTAAGAATTCCCGCTACACCCTCCAATGAACCACCAAACAGGCAACGTGTCAGTACAGGACTAAGATCGAATCCTACTACACCAGCTCTGATGCCTGTCAGAGTGGCAGGGATTATTGCAAACTATCACGCATTACAAGGTAAAACACAGCCGCAAGATGTCTAGTGACGTGAGCCAGACGAGCTAAATGCCTTCTATGCTCGCTTCGAGGCAAGCAACATTGAACCTAGCCCAATATTGGACTAAAGGAGCCTAACGTTACTCGTATTGGCTCTGGAATCCAAAACAGCCAAATACTCCATCTAAACGTGTAGCGATTCTCAATTGGCGAACAGTTCTAGAAACATAAATCCCCTTTCTTTTAAATCAAATCACAAATCAAAATACACACTTAAGGTACACTGTTTTAACCTGTTTTACCACCGTTGCAGCCAACAGTATTTTTCAGTGACAACACGTTTGTGGCATCTGTCTTCTGTTTACACACAGGTGTTTGGAGATGCAGATACTGTAGATACTTATCACGGGTTGTCCACTTCCGTCAGTTTTCTGTAACCAAGCACTGTAACATGGAAACATAGCAGTGTGGGAACACTAACCCTATGAAGGTGTGTATCAATTTAACCTTTTTTCATTTTTTTATATTATTTCTCGCCGATATGAAACATGAGGTCCTTATGCTTCCGAAACCGTACCGCAAGAGATGGGTGCCGTGGCTCTTAACAAAACTCCCCCCTACAGAAGACGCCTTCGTTCAATGACTGTGTAATGGAACTGAGAGTCATGATCAAAGGCTAGACTGAACCATGCTGTTCTGGATGACCGTGTGATCAGACACACCGTAGCCAATGTGAGTAAGACCTTTAAACAGGTTAACATTCACAAGGCCGCAGGGCCAGACGGATTACCAGGATGCGTATGGAGAGCATGCTCTGACCAGCTGGCAAGTGTCTTCCCTGATATTTTCAACCTCTCCGTTACCCAGTCTGTAATACCTACATGTTTTAAGCAGACCACCATAGTCCCTGTGCCCAAGAATGCCAAGGTAACCAGTCTAAATGACTATCGCCCCATAGCTGCCTTGCCTGGTTCACCAAGTACTTCTCAGATAGAGTTCAGTGTGTCAAATCGGAGGGCCTGTTGTCCGGACCTCTGGCAGTCTCTATGGGGGTGCCACAGAGTTCAATTCTCGGGCCGACTCTTTTCTCTGTATATATCAATGATGTCGCTCTTGCTGCTGGTGATTCTCTGATCCACCTCTACGCAGACGACACCATTCTGCATACTTCTGGCTCTTCTTTGGACACTGTGTTAACAAACCTCTAGATGAGCTTCAATGCCATACAACACTCCTTCCGTGGCTTCCAACTGCTCTTAAATGCAAGGAAAACTAAATGCATGCTCTTCAACTGATCGCTGCCTGTACGCGCCCGCCCAACTAGCATCACTACTCTGGACGGTACTGATCTCCAATCCAAAATTTAATCTAGAATCGGCTTCCTATTTCACAACAAAGCCTCCTTCACTTATGCCACTAAACATACCCTCGTAAAACTGACTATCCTACCGATCCTTGATTTTGGCGATGTAATTTACAAAATAGCCTCCAACACTCTACACAGCAAATTGGATGTAGTCTATCACAGTGCCATCCGTTTTGTCACCAAAGCCCCATATACTACTCACCACTGCGACCTGTATGCTCTCGTTGGCTGGCCCTCGCTTCATATTCGTCACAAAAACCCACTGGCTCCAGGCCATCTATAAGTCTTTGCTAAGTAAAGCCCTGCCTTATCTCAGCTCACTATAGCAACACCCACCAGTAGGACGCGCTCCATCAGGTATATTTCACTGGTCATCTCCAAAGCTAACTCCTCCTTTGGCCGCCTTTCCTTCCAGTTCTCTGCTGCCAATGACTGGAACGAATTGCAAAAATCACTGAAACTGGAATCTCCCTCTCTAACTGTAAGCATCAGCTGTCATAGCAGCTTACCGATCATTGCACCTGTACACAGCCCATCTGTAAATAGCCCACCTGACTACCTCATCCCCATATTGCTATTTATTTTTGCTCTTTTGCACCCCAGTATCTTTACTTGCACATCATCATCTGCACATCTATCACTCCAGTGTTAATGCTAACTATTTCACCACTATGGCCTATATATTGCCTTACCTCCCTAATCTTACTACATTTGCACACACTGTATATAGATTTTTCTATTGTATTACTGACTGTACGTTTGTTTATCCCATGTGTAACTCTGTTGTTTTTGTCGCACTGCTTTGCTTTATCTTGGCCGGTTCGCAGTTGTAGATGAGAACTTGTTGTCAACTGGCCTACCTGGTTAAATAAAGGTAAAATAAAAATAGCACTCACATCTCTAGCCAATAATTTTTTTGAAAGGCTGGTCATTGCTCACGTCAACACCATCACCCCAAACATCCACTCCCAATTTCCCCAACATATCCACAGATGACGCAATCTCTATTGCACCTCACACTGCCCTTTCCCACCTGGACAAAAGGAATACCTACGTGAGAACGCTGTTCATTGACTACAGCTCAGCTTTGAATGTCATAGTGCCCTCATCACTAAGCTAAGGACCCTGTGACTGAACACCAACCTCTGCAACTGGATCCTGGACATCCTGATGGGACGCCCCCAGGTGGTGAGGGTAGGCAACAGCACATCCGCCACATCCCCAACATGGGTGCTCTTCAGGGGTGCAACCTATCATGGTCCAAACACACAAACGCCGTGGTGTAAAGTACTTAAGTAAAAATACTTTGAATTACTACTTAAATCGTTTTTTGGGGCATCTGTACTTTACTATTTATATGTTTGACTATTTTTACTTCACTACATTTCTAAATTTACTCCATACATTTTCCCTGACATCCACTTGTTACATTTGAATGCTTAGCAGGAACAGAAAATGGTCCAATTCATGCACTTATCAAGAGAACATCCCTGGTCATCCCTACTGCCTCTGATCTGGTGGACTCACTAAACACACATGCTTAATTTGGAAATGATGTCTGAGTGTTGGTGTACCCCTGGCTATCTGTAAAAAAAAATAAAGTGCAGTCTAGTTTGCTTAATATAAGGTATTTTAAATTATTTTTAATTTGACTTTTGATACTTAGAATTTAAGTAATTACATTTACTTTTGATTGAAAAACTGTTAATGACAATTGGATACTTTTTCAACCACTGCACATTCATGAAGAGTGCACAACACCTACAATTAGACCGTTGTAATCCCCTCAGAAGGCTGAAAAGATTTGGCATGGGCCCTCAGATCCTAAAAAATTCTAAAGCTGCACCACTGAGAGCATCTTGACTGGCTGCATCACTGCTTGGGTATGGCAACTGCTTGGCATCCGACCGCAAGGTGCTACAGAAGGTAGTGCGTACGACCGAGTACATCACTAGGGCAGGGCTCCCTGCCATCTAGGACCTCTATACCAGGCGGTGTCAGAGGAAGGCCCTAAAAATGGTCGAAGACTACAGCCCCCCCAAGTGTCAAAGACTGTTCCATCTGCTACCGCACGGCAAGCGGAACCGCAGCACCAAGTCTGGGACCAAAAGGCTCCTGAACAGCTTCTACCCCCAGCCACAAGACTGCTGAAAAGTTACTCAAATGGCTACCCGGACTATTTGCATCCCCCCTTTTTTTGTTGCACTTACTCTCTTGCACTTCCTCTATGCACACACACTGGACTCTACCCACACACTTACACATACTACATGGACACGGCAACATTGCAAATGCTCACACACATGCATATTATTGATACCACATACGAGCTCACATAGACACACGCTTCTGCTACTGTTTATTATCTATCCTGATTGCCTAGTCACTTTTTCCCCTACCTACATGTACAATACCAGTCAAAAGTTTGGACACACCTACTCATTCAAGGGCTTTCTTTATTTTTACTATTTTCTACTTTGTAGAATAATAGTGAAGACATCACAACTATGAAATAACACATATGGAGTCATGTAATAACAAAATAATTGTTAAACCAATCAAAATTAATTTTATTCTTCAAAGTAGCCACCTTGATGACAGCTTTACACACTCTTGGCGCTCTCTCAAACAGCTTCATGAGGTAGTCACCTGGAATGCATTTCAATTAACAGGTTTGCCTTGTTAAAAGTTAACTTGTGGAATTTCTTTCCTTCTTAAAATGCATTTGAGCCAATAAATTGTATTGTGACAAGGTAGGGGTGGTATACAGAAGATAGCACTATTTGGAAAAAGACCAAGCACATATCATGGCAATAACAGCTCAAATAAACAAAGAGAAACGACACTCTATCATTACTTTAAGACATGAAGGTCTGTCAATCTGGAAAATTTCAATAACTTTTAAAGTTTCTTCAAGTGCAGTCGCAAAAACCATCAAGCGCTATGATAAAACTGGCTCTCATGAGGACCGCCACAGGAAAGTAAGACACAGATAAGTTCATTAGAGTTACCAGCTTCAGAAATTGCAGCCCAAATAAATGCTACACAGAGTTCAAGTAACAGACACATCCTCATCCTCAACATCAACTGTTCAGAGGAGACAGGCCTTCATAGTCGAATTGCTGCAAATAAACCAGTTCTAAAGGACACCAATAAGAAGAGACTTGCTTGGGCCAAGAAACATGAGCAATTAGACCATTGTAAATCTGTCCTTTAGTGTGATGAGTCCAAATTTCAGATTTTTGGTTCCAACCGGCGTGTCTTTCTGAGAAGCAGAGTAGGTGAACGGATGATCTCCGGATGTGTAGTTCCCACCATGAAGCATGGAGGAGGGGGTGTGATGGTGCTTTGCTGGTGACACCATCTGTGATATATTTAGAATTCAAGGCACACTTACCCAGCATGGCTACTACCACAGCATTCTGCAGCGATACACCATCCCATCTGGTTTGCGCTTAGTGGGACTATCATTAGTTTTTCAACAGGACAATGACCAAACACACCTCCAGGCTGTGTAAGGGCTATTTAACCAAGGAGAGGGATGGAGTGCTGCATCAGATGACCTGGCATCCACAATCTCCCGACCTCAACCCTGGTCTGGGATGAGTTGGAACACAGAGTCAAGGAAAAGCAGCCAACAGGTGCTCAGCATATGTGGGAACTCCTTCAAGACTATTGGAAAAGCATTCCAGGTGAAGCTGGTTGAGAGAATGCCAAAAGTGTGCAAAGCTGTCATCAAGGCAAAGGGTGGCTACTTTGAAGAATCTAAAATCTAAAACATATTTTGATTTGTTTAACACTTTTTTGGTTACATGATTCCATGTGTTATTTCATAGTTTTGATGTCTTCACTTTTATTCTACAATGTAGAAAATAGTCAAAATAAAGAAAGCCCTGGAATGAGTAGGTGTGTCCAAACTTTTGACTGGTACTGTATACATATGTACTCTACATACGTACTCTATACACACACACACTACATATTACCTCAACTACCTCATACCACTGCACATTGACTCGGTACCGGTACTCCTTGTATATAGCCTCATTATTGTCATTTTATTGCGTTACTATATTTTATTTAGAAAAAAAATCTTAGTTTTTAACTTTTTATTGTTGGGAAAGGACACGTAAGTAAGCATTTCATGGTAGTCTACACCTGCGCATGTGACAAATAAAATTTGATTTTTTTAGTAAACAAACGCTGTAAAATGCAAATATGGCCGTGTGGGAACCCTAACCCTATAAAAGGTGTGTAGTAATTTAACCTTTAAAAAAAGTATAATTATTTCTTGCTGATATGAAAGATACGTTCTTTATGTTTCAAAAACTGTACCGCAAGTGATATATTTTAGCGTTCAGAACGAGCGTCTGGGCTTTTAACAAAACTACCCAGGCCAGAATATACTATTGTCAATAAGAGCTAAAAGTAGTTAGCGTCTATGAATGTGTAACCTTGAGACAAGCATTACTTAGTTATCATAATTTCAGGAAACCAGTTGAATGACACACAGGGTAACCCCCATCCCGTGAGATGGGAAAAAGGATCCCTAGGCGGGCATTGTACGACCTTCAACCTGTTGTTCACATTCATAGATACTTGATCCAACTGACCTTGCTTATAAGTATTTTCGTTCATGCGGTCCCTCGCTGGAACCTGTATAAAAAGTCAAGAAATGTAAAAAAAGATAGAAATATGATTGATGGACTTGGACTATACTTTTTAAATTCAGCAAAAGTGTTCTACAAGGATCATCTTAATCAAATCACGGCGACAGCATTGTAAAATGTAACATTAGCTCTCAACTTAAGCCAGTTTCTGTTTATAAAGGATTACGATGAGTGCACTGTATGATAATTGGGAGGATATGTCCTCTACCAAAAGATCTTGACCTTTTTGGGAGGTAGTTTACTTGCCCTGGGTTCAAGCCTTGATTCAGCTGTTCTCCCTCAATTACCATACATTTACAAAAATCAATGAACTACTACATCATTGGGAATTTTAGATGATTCTCAGTTTAGTATCAGCGAGCTAACAACTTCAAAAACAGACAATGGAGTGAGACATTGTATTTACCAGACCAATTACAGTTTGTTGTTGCACAGTAGTCTGTTCAAGTTGGTTCATTACGTAATGCAACATTCTCACCAGCAGAACATTCTAATTGGGAGTGTTTTTTGCAGACAAGCTCTTTTAGCCAAATGGCAATCTCTCCTCTTGCCATTTTTACAATAGAACTACACGGAGTGTACAAAACATTAGGAACACCTTTCCTAATAGAGTTGCAACCCCTTTTTTACAATAGAACTACACGGAGTGTACAAAACATTAGGAACACCTTTCCTAATAGAGTTGCACCCCCTTTGCCCTCAGGACAGCCTCAAAACGCCAGGGCATGGAATCTACAAGGTGTCAAAAGCGTTCTACAGGGATGCTGGCCCATGTTGACTCCAATGCTTCCCACAGTTGTGTCAAGTTGGCTGGATGTCCTTTGGGTGGTGGACCATTCTTGATAGACATAAAAAAAAAAACCAGCAGCATTGCAGTTCTTGACACACTCAAACTGGTACGCATGGCACCTACTACCATACCCTGTTCAAAGGCACTCAAATCTTTTTTGACAATTGACACAATCCATGTCTCAATTGTCTCAAGGCTTAAAAATCCTTCAACATGTCTCCCCTCCCCTTCCTCTACACTGATTGAAGTGGATTTAACTTTTTTATTTAACCTTTATTTACAAGTGACATCAATAAGGGATCCTAGCTTAAACCTGGATTCACCAGGTCAGTCTGTCATGTTTTGTGTACACAGTGTATATGAATTAGCATAGGGGCGATAAACAGTTCACAAAAACTAGAAGCAGACATTTTTTCCAGCTCTTCTACAAGCCAACTCTTATCAGCAGAGGCTTGAAATCTATAAAGACAGATGGTGCTCGTGATGCCAAATGTGCATTGTTTTCTTGTTTGCTGTTTACAGATTTGCCACTCTCTGGAACATCACCACCACATTTACATCTAAAATGCTAAAACGTACAAAAAACATAATTGGGAATACACTTCCCACAAGTGGGGGTTCTGTTCATGTTGTGGTACTGTAACATTTTCTATAACCCCTATGGAACAGGATTCAAGAAGATCAGTTCAAACCAGTCTTTCACTCATGTGACTTAATCGACTAGAATAGATATAGGATCTATGGAAAGTGGCATTTGGCACGCCATATCTTTTTAGTTTCATATTGAATAACATAATAAGCTATGGTGAGGAAAAGGACACTGAATACCAAAAGTGGGATTAACAGTAATGTAAATACAGATTTATTTGAATATTCACTTTAGTCAGCTCTGGGGATGAAACCTTTGTGGGACCAAACCAGAAGACTCTAGCTGAGTGTAGGGAATGTCAATGCATGTAGAGGGTGGAAAAACAACAATTGAAACCAAGATATCCAAGTACTTAAAAAAAAGTTTATTGGTTTTTAAAACCCTTTAAAAAAAATCTCAACATTAATCTTCAATTAAAAAAGAAGGAAACTTTGCTGAAATGCTATAGCAACTTTATCAAATTACTGTACGGTCTGCTGTACACTAGACAACAACAAGACGGCATAGGGTATTTCTACAGATCTAGATGAAGAAGAGGGTTAAAGGGACTTTATACCAGGTCTGTGAAAGGTACAGCACAGGACTCAGCTGCCCCTGTGCACTTAAAGAAGAACAGACAGGATTAGTCTTCGTTTAAGTACAAACATCAGTGCTTATTTTCAATGGTTTTTGAAAGAAAAAACTATTTCACAGAGTTACATAAAAAAAGTAAAAACATCTAAATAAAAAGAACAGATTCAAAACCTGAACACACAGAACAAATATTACTCTGAATTAGTAAACATCAAACAATGCAAGTAACTTGTGAGTCGCTATACCTTTCTGTTCAGATTGACAGGACCAATCCTGAATTACAGCAAAGTGGTTACAAATACTTTGTACAATAGAATTCTACAAACATGCACACATATCAATTAACAATGTGAAATATTTATTTGAGAATATTTGTTAAAATGTTTCTTTAAATTGAGTTTCATATTCTCATGTATGAGAATGAAGTAAAACAAAAAAAAAGTATCTCATTGAGATTAATGTACATTGCTACACAAGACAATTAGCGTTCATTTTTTAAATTGACACTTCTGTATATAATTTTTTCATGTAGTTAAGCTCTTTAAAAAAATATTTGGGGAGCTTCAATTGATGCATTTGTCCTAAAATAGGTGCCAAAGCCTGGGTTCATTAAATGTTTAGTGCAATAACATGAACCTTCAAAGCTGGTTGAAATTTTAACCATGACATTCCGATATCCATTGCAATGTTCTGGGCACAAAATCTGTCAGAGAAAGATAGCTATGCAACCTGGTAATATATAATACTTTTTTTTAAATACCCATGCTATTTTCTCACTCGAAGCAGACATTTTCTGTAAAAAGCCAACCAATATAAATCTCAGGAAGCAAACAAAAAAACCAAGTTTAGAAAAAAACAGCATTATCTGTACAAGAAAGGGTGCCAGCAGCCAAACACACAAGCACAGTTTAGCTGGCTCCTGATCCAAAATCACCAATATAGCATTTCAGAGGGTGCAGGTGCACAGAACCAGTTTAAGTTATAACAACAATACAGTGTCAGAGCTTTCATATGTACAAACTGTGGGATTCAAAATGAGAGGAACACTTCAACTGAATTAACCCCAATATTGTCCTGCTACATTGGCTTTTATAAACCAGAACAGTAGTGTGGTTTTCAGCATGTTTTCCAGTGCTACAGATCAGTTGCCAGTTTCAACATTTCCTCAAATTATTTATTTTCAACCATCCTACTTGAAATAAGGACAATTCCAAATGGCCATATAAAAGGTATTTGACGGATGTCAGGCAAACAGGCAAATGCTGGGAATTTTGTGGGTTCTTCTTCTTCTTCTTCTAAAAAAAAAAAATCCTATTTAATGCTTTTTTCTCTCTCACTAATTAGTTTTTCTTTGGTATGGATATAAGGCTCAGAAGATTAAAAGCTCATAAAAACCACAGGATCTGACCAATTAGCTATTCCCTTTATGAGTTGCATGCCTTATTCACACACTGTTCTTCACTATACTATAAGCTATTTAAACCTGCAATAGATGACCCGTACTTTACCACTAAATGCCTTTTTTGACTCCAGGTGAAACACGTCCCTTCACTGTTCGAATAAAATGCAGTGCATTAATGAACTCAACAAGAACATTATTCAAGAGGAAGAAAAGGACAATTTATACAAATGTTTATGTAATTCTGTATTACAGTATTCCATAGTATTGTATTTTCTACTGGATCTAGAAAAATGTACGAGGAATAGCTTTCAATGTATGACAGTAAATTATGCACTTTAGTGCCTTTTTTATAGGAAGGACTTTGAATATCCAATGGCATAATATGTTTGAATTTACCATAGAAGGAAAACGAATTTAATTTAATCTAAATTACTTCATATCCATCACATTCTTTACTGAATGTATGTAACACATATGAAACAAATAAAAAGAGAAGTGGAAAATGACATACATTTACATAAACCTGCAGTAATCTACTCTGACAGTAGCAGCCGCTTTGATAAGTAAAAAATGCATAGTTTTAAAATAAATCAGAACCAGGAAAGTAATTTTTCCCCAAATAGATACATGACTGAAACAGGGCAGGGTCATCTCCAGTCAATATACTGGTATAGGGGTGTCATAAGGTTAAATTCCTATTCATATATTCCTCCACTTCCTTAAATCAATATATTTCTGTTAATTAAGATGATACCTGCTAAATAGTCACAAAGAAGGTAAATAAAACAATCCCCACCAGTGCCCTACACAAGTCTTTAAAAAATCGATATAGGTGAAAAAGGTCATCTTCTGCATTATACGTTTTAAATACAAGATTTAACTGTCTTTTGAGCTCCATCTTAAAGTCCATCCCCTTTAGTTCTGCAGCCACTAAAGTGCAAGCTATCCCCATTACAGGTCTCTATTATGATTGTTTTAAGTCTCATAAACCCATACTATTCCAAACAAACCAATCCTTTCCTTTTGACACTGGGGAGCTCAAATACAGTAAGAACGTCAGCAGGGCAAAATGTGTGTGAAGCAAGCCTAAAAAAATGACACCATTAACAGATAACATTTGTTGTTCTTCAGCTACCTGCTCTCAGTTTCGCTGTACTCAAAATGCATTAACTACTGGGGGACATGAGGAAATTTGAAAAGGTGAAAAGCCATACATCAATCAAATTACATTTCAATTTCCTAGGCTATATTTTTTGTACCATGCACACTGGAATTTGAGTGGTCAATATCTTATTTGTCAAGTTTGCATAACGTGTCAGCAAAACGGACAATCAGACATCTTCTGACAAGTTTAGTATACAGACAGTATATCTTGACCTTTAAATCTATAGTTTGAATAATATTCTGTAGTCACACAGATTCCTTTTCAAACAGCTGCCGTTTTCCTACTTGTAAAAATACAAATTCTGAGAGAATGGAACTAGTTTTCCTCAAGATCATTGCAAACAATGTACGTTAAAAGGTCAGCGCAGCTGTTTTTATCTCAATATCAAATCCTTTCTTTAAGTACCTTACTGTGATTTAATTGAAAACAATGGTCAATAAGTAACTAAAATAGCTTCTTGGCAAAGAACAAATTCTCAAGCAAGAATTTTTCTAGGACTGAGTGGGGAGGGGAAACCTAAAAACTAGCTGTTATTGGCAGAAGGTTTGGAACTCTTATTGGTCTATTAACTAAATTTACTGCCTGGTGATGTCACCATGCAGGCCAAAAATCTCACCAAAAACAGGCTGAAGTTTCAGGAGGTCTTTTCAAACAGCTCCTACACTAAAAGGGCAATATTTAATTTTCACAGTATTATTCCCACCTCAGTGTGGAAATATATAAAACATGGGTCTTTAAGTAGACCAATGATAATTTTTATTTACAGATTATGGGGGAATTTTTTAAACCATTGATTTGTCTTGCACCTGGAAGCACCTGCAATCCTTAAGAAGACTTGAAACAATGAGAAACATTAGTACCACTGCATGCTACTGCAAATGCCCACTCAAGGTCATGTACTGTACATACAATAGTCTCGGTATCTCAACACTTCATTGAGATGGACAGGGGCATATTAGGTGAACATACACCCCATTTAACATTCTTGCACAATAGTATGCTTCTAAAGCAGTTCCAAATGATTTGTCTGATAGATCTGAATATAGACTTTATCTCAATGGAAGTAAAACAATTTACAGAGGGAGGAAAAGTTACCAATTATTTGCCAAACCTCTTGTTTTAGTCAAGAGCTCCTGAACAAAAATATTAACCAAAATCATAGATGTTTGTAATCTTTAAGAGATCTCTTCATATCTTCTGTGTCCTCCTGAAAATGTAAAAATACTTGTTCTACTACTGTCTTGATTTAAATGCTCTTGAATGACTTGATGTCTAGAGGGAGAAATGGATGAGTCAGCACCAGCAATGAGCTGTGAGAGAAAACCAGCATATTTGTAAGAGTGATCATTTATGTTTAGCCTGGCACTTAGACTGGACAAAGTCATTGTTTCCAGAGTGTTGCAGTGTGCTATACAATGTCAATGTGAATAATTACAAAGATGATTTTTTTAAAACTATTTCACCCTCATGAAATAAAAGCAGAGCCCATATTAACCCATTAACCCGACTGTGGGCTGGTCTTTACTTTCCAGCCAATCAAATCCATTGGAATTTGCAGTCTCGCTGCAAATCTGCTGGAACAGCGGATCATTCTTCAGTTCCTCCAGTGTAGAGTCTTCATATTGTCCCTGCTGCTGATTGGGGTCAAACAGAAGGTTTGTGTCCAAATTGTTCAGGTCATTGATGCTACTGGAAAGATCAGAGGTCAGTCGAAAATCAGACCCCACAGCGTTGAGTTCTGACACCTGTCTCACGAGCCGATTGCCAGGAGTAAGGCTGCCGTCCGCTAAGAGGTCTTTAACAGTGGTGCTGAAATCTAGCTGCTGCTGTTGAAGTTTCTGGGCCAGCAGCATAGGCTGGCTCTGCTGATGCTGCTCTTCTCCAGTAGCTGATTGTGCTTGGCTGTCACCTGCTGAGAGACTCATCTGTTCGTTCCTAGAGTTCTTCATGAGGTAACCTGGCTTCTGAAACTCGTACGCATTCGGAGCGTTGGAAGTCAGAGTCTGGTAGTTGGCACTGCTGGGGAAGCTGGGCGTGGTCTCTAAGATCTGGGTGAGGTTCATGCGGGCTGTGTAGTTGGACGGCAGGTTGTTGATGCCCAGGCCCCGCACCGCGTCGTCACTGTCCCCGTCCATCTTGCTCAGGAGCACGTTGGTGATCTTTTTGCTGTTGGTCTGGCCCTGCATGGGCAGCACCTCTGTCTGCATCATCACATTGACAGGCACAGACTGGCTCCTCTGTGCCATGCTGCTGACGCTGACGTCCCCATGGCTGTTGGCGAAGATGTTGATCATCTCGGGGATCACGGGGGAGGTGAACGGGGATACTACTGTTCGGGGGATGTTCTGCAGGCCCTGGTTGCCACTCAGGTTTCGCTGTCGCACGGCAGGGCTCACACTACGACAGCGGAAGGTCCCGCCTGCTGAGGATGTGCTGGTGGCCTTGTTGTCCAGAGGGGCGGGCACAGCGAAGCCCTCCTGCTTGTTCAGGTTGGCCATACTGGCTGCCTGCTGCTGCACCGGAGAGATGGGTGTCAGGCGGCCGTAGTGCCGCGTCTGAGACTGATAGGACTGGCCAGGGATGGCGAAGGCATGGGGCTTCCGGAAGTGGTCGTCAACCAGGTCCTGATAGCTGGGGAGGATACTGATGCCGTTGATGGAGTTCCCCCCGCTGTTGTTGTAACCATTGTTCATCCACTCCAGTTTGGCCTTGTCTGGGTGAGTAGCCATGGGCCTCTGCATGGGCTTGACGGGGCTACTGGAGACAATGCTGCCGTCGTGGTAGCCTGTAATGCTGGAGTTAATGGGAGTGAAGGCAAAGGGGTTCCTGCACTCCACAGGGCTGGGGGGCACGCTGCCGCTGCAGTTGGAGTGTGGAGTGCCGATGGGGGTGTGTCGGCTGCTCCCCAGGGCACTGTCCACCGGGGTGGTAGGGGCCATGCGGGAGCAGGGACTCTCCCTGGTCAAGCCCTGGCCTCCTCCCATCAACTCAGAGGTGGGTGTGGGAGTCGGGGTGGGGGTGTGGACAGGGGTGGTGCTGCTGTGTACTGATTGGTAGTAAGGGGTCACTGTCTGGTTGGAGGACATCATGTTGCCCTGTATTACAGACTGATGGCCTTGCACCGTCACATCAGCTCCGAAGGCCTGCAGACTGCTGTTGAGCTTCATCTGCTCCTCCATCTGCACCAGCTCCTCCACAATGCTGTCCTGGGTCATATCGTCATCATTGAAATGGAAGTAGTCCATGTTTGTCTGCATGGAGAGCTGGCTAGAGTCTGGGGCCTGGCCCATCATGGCCAGGGGCTCCATGACCGGTGTGGATGCCTGCTTGTGGTCTGTGATCTGCTGGGCGTAGGCCTGCTGCTGCGGTTGTTTACCTCCCTCCAGCTGGCCCCCGACCCACATGGTGTTCCTTAGGTCACTCACAGCAGACTGCTCCAGTAGGGCAGAGCTGTTGGGCATGGATTGCATGTTACCCGTCATGTGCTGCTGGTGCTGAATTCGTGCATGACCAGCCGGGGCACTAACGTTGCCGATGCTACTAGTGTCCATGGTGGTCGGAGTGTCTCTTCTCTGCACGGAGTTCTGTGGCTTGACAACAGTCTGGAAGCCTCTGGTTCCGATAGGGGAATCAGAGAGTGACAGGATTCGAGTTGGGACAGTGGAGTTCAGTTTCACAGTAACTTTACCGATGGCTGGTGCACTTTCAGGTCTGACCGGGGTTCCTGCCCTGGGGAGTTTCTTCACTCCTGCACCAATCCCATGTCTGTAACCATCGGAACCCCCAAGAGGCTGCTGGGAGATGAAGACCCTTTTGACAGGCGTGGGATAAAACTCTGGGCCGATGCCTGGGCGCTTCCTGGGGCTCTTGGAGGCGATGAGTGATGTGGCAACAGTGCCGCCATTGGGTGACAGAGTGGTGCTGGTATTCTGATTGGAGACCGTCAAATACAAAGTGCTTTCGTTATTGGTGTTATTATTGCTACCAGTTGTAGCTGCCACAGGGTTGTTGCTCAAAGAGGACTTTACGTTGCATTTGGTTCCAGCCATTGCCTCCAGTCCCAGGGAGCCTTTAGTGTGAGGCGTGGGCACACTGGCAGCCCTTGGTACAGCTCCTCCAGCCCTCTGCCCCCCTGTAGCTTCCTGAGCCATAGTAAGCCTGCTAGCACCCAGGACCGGACTGCCCTCACTTATGGCTTCACCCTCCATCATCTTGATGTCGATGGTAGGGGTGGTGGTGGCCCGGCCTGACCTGGCTAAGGGGGACAGGATGGGGGCCGCAGAGCCACTCCTGGCCCGTGGGCTGGGTCTGCTCTCCTCCAGGGCTACAGTGCTGCCCATGCCAGCAGAGGCAGGCCTTAAGGTGGTGTTGGTTAGGGTGGTTGTAGTACTGCAGTTGGGAGCCAGGGATATGGTAGTCATCTTGACCAAGTTGACAGAGCTGATGTGGGGTGTGGGCTGCATCACGGTCTTGATGGGGCTGTTGGTGATGAGCAGGGTGGGGGGCGAGCGCAGGGTGATGGCGCTGGTGGCTGAGGGTTTAGGCAGGATCTGGGCATACCGGTGCCGGGCAGAGCGGTCCCCCACAGGGCTGGCTGGGATATTCTGAGGGGTCTTGGGACACTTGACAGGCTGCATTGACTGGGTCACCACTTGGAAGTTGACAGGCAGAATCTTGCCCTCCGAAGTTCCCACAGGACTGGGGGACATCAGCTGCCTGCTCCTTTGTACCTGCATTTACAGCAAAGCAAAACATGACACAAAAAAGTATTAATAAGATGTAAACGTATGCAACACCTTCATAACTGCAGTTATGAATAGCTTCTGTTGCATGTGATATAGGCAACACAAAGTTGTCGCTTGTATAGATGTGTAACAGGAACACTGCAAAGACAGTGGGATATATTGAGTAAGCTTAGACAAACAGAAGTAGAATACAAGCTTGGCTTACCGTGATGGGGCTGGGGACTGCAGCTACCATAATGCCAATGGTGGGATGTGGGGAGAGCAGGGCTGGGCTTCTACAGGTAATGGAGCCGACCCCAGGCGTGCCCCCGTCAGCCCGCCTGGCCTGAGCCTCTCCGGGGAGGGGGGAGTGCAGCATCTGCTCCTGCTGCTTCTTCTGGATCTTCCGCTGGAGCTGCTGCTTGGCATCGATGGAGGGAGAGGGCAGGGTCTTCACTTGGGACTGGAAGGAGTGGGCTTCAGCTGTGGGTGCAAATGCTGAGGATGGGAGTGGCGTTTTAACTCCTAAAGGGAGGAGACAGAGGAAGACAAACAGGTTAACACATATTTTGGGTAAACAAATTGTCACGGTCCTCCTAGGCAAAGCAGCTTCTATTTTGCAGGAAGCATAATTATCAGACTGGGCACACACTGGTTGAATCAATGTTGTTTCCACATAATTTCAATGAAATTAAACCAATGTGGAATAGACATTGAATTGACATCTGTAACTAATGGGATGGCTTTTAGGGACTGACAGGAGGAGGTATGTAAATGCACTATAGCAGGTCAATGAGAAGAATCTGCCACTAGATGGAAACCTTTCACTGTTCACCATACATGAGGCAGTGAAAGGAAAAGTGAAGTTTGACTATCAACACATACAGTGCATACTGACAGTATTCAGATCCCTTGACTTTTTTACATTACAGCCTTATTCTAAAATGGCAAAGCAAAAACAGGTTTCTATACATTTTTGAAAATGTATAAAAAATAACAGATACCTTATTTACATAAGTATTCAGACTCCTGTCTATAAAAGGTCCCACAGTTGACAGTGCATGTAATAGCAAAAACCAAGCCATGATGTCAAAGGAATTGTCCGTAGAGCTCTGAGACAGAATTGTGTCGAGGCGCAGATCTGGGGTACTGAAACATGTCTGCAGCATTGAAGGTCCCCAAGAACACAGTGGCCTCCCTCATTCTTAAATGGAAGCAGTTTAGAATCACCAAGACTCATTATGGAGCTGGCCGCCAGGCAAAACTGAACAAATCGGTGGAGAAGGGCCTTGGTCAGGGAGGTGACCAAGAACCCGATGGTCACTCTGACAGAGCTCCAGAGTTCCTCTGTGGACAAGGGAGAACCTTCCAAGGAGGACAGCAATCTCTGCAGCCCTCCAATAATCAGGCCTTTATGGTAGAGTGGCCAGACGGAAGCCACTCCTCAGTAAAAGGAACATGACATCCCGCCTGGAGTTTGCCAAAAAGGCACCTAAAGACTCGCAGACCATGAGAAAGACAATTCTCTGGTCTGATGAAACCAATATTGAATTCTTTGGCCTGAATGCCAAGCATCACGCCTGGAGGAAACTTGGCACCATCCCTACAGTGAAGCATGGTGGTGGCAGCATCATGCTGTGGGGATGTTTTTCAGCAGCAGGGACTGGGAGACAAGTCAGGATCGAGGGAAAATTGAACGGAGCAAAGTACAGAGAGAGATCCTTGATGAAAACCTGCTCCAGAGCGCTCAGGACCTCAGACTGGGCCGAAGGTTCACCTTCCAACAGGACAACGACCCTAAGCACACAGAAAAGACAACACAGGACTGGCTTTGGGACAAGTCTCTGAATGTCCTTGAGTGGCCCAGCCAGAGCCCGGACTTGAACCCAATTGAACATCTCTGGAGACCTGAAAATAGCTTTGCAGCGACGCTCCCCATCCAACCTGACAGAGCTTGAGAGGATCTGCAGAGAAGGGGAGAAACTCCCCAAATTCAGGTGTGCCATCTTGTAACGTCATACCCAAGAAGACTCTAGGCTCTAATAGCTGCCAAAAGGTGCTTCAACAAAGAACTAAGTAAAGGGTCTGAATACGTATGCAAATCAGTTTAATTTTTAATACATTTGCAAAAATACCTAAAAACCGGTTTTTGCTTAGTCATTTTAAAAATAAGGCCGTAACAACAAAATATAGAAAAAGTCAAGGGTTCTGAATACTTTACGAATGCACTGTATTGTATTGTCACCTGTTGGTGTACCAGTCATGACCGTGAGGGCTGCCACAGATTTGGTGCCGATGTAGTGGCTGTTGAGGAGGAAGCGAGCCAGGTCCTCCACAGCATCAAACTGGCGACTCAGCACCTTCTGGGCCCACTCACACACCAGGCCACAGGCCGCAGAGCGCACCTCTTCCTCCGCACTGCACAGCTGACCTGAGGCCTCCAGCACCTCACACTGAAGCACAACATGGGCACATGTACAGGTGTTAAGAATTAAAGTCATATATATCCCTGTATTACCTTTAGTTCAATATGAAGCCTCAAAATGTGGTCCTTTTCTTAACACGTTACATTAAATAAAGTTATGTTATGGTTGGACTACAGTTAGGCAAACATTTCGTATTTAAATAGATTTAAGAAAATAAATAAGTAAGGTAAAGACCTTGAGAGGAAGGCAGACAGACAACTTACCCCGTCCCCTGTTTTATGTAACTCCAGGTTCGGTAAAGATGGCATGTGGACAAAGGCTTTCTTCCTCAGTCCACTATAGCAGTATGTGAGCAGAGGTTAAGGTCAAAAAAACTGAACTGTCAAACATTTAAGAGTTAATTTATGGATTTGCTAAAATGTGTTGCTTGTTTGTCTGTAAAGAGCAGGGCTTCAGGGACCATTCTAGACATAAGAGACTGGGATTTCCCCACAGGATAGGGTAAGAAACATACCTCAGGGCAGAAGGTCAGCTGTCACTCAGACAGATCTGAGGAAGAGCCTTGTCACCCGAAGCTGAGACAGCTATCTCCCAGTCAGCATCAGTCACTAGTCACTCCACTACTAATCCCTCAGCCCCTCAGGCCTCTCACACTCCCACTGAACCTTCTCTTCCCCCTCCAACCTTCGGAGCTGTGACCAACTCCACTGCCAAAATAAGGCACTGTGGATTTGTGGTGAGAGCTAGACTTTTATCAGATTCTGGTGTGTGAGAGTGTGACAGCAGGTGCTCCCTGCTGAACACTTGCATACACTTAGGAGGTGTCTCACACAACCAGGCAAAGAGCTACTCAGAGTTATAGCACAGTTATGAATGACTCACACAAAACAAATAATAAAATTGACAAACAGGTCCAAGACTGTGACCTTGAATTAACTTGTACCTTTGTAGAGTGTGTATTACATTTGGAAAAATAAAATAGTTCATTTAAAAAAAGGGAGATATAGATTACTAAGCAAGCCACAGCTCAAGATGATCTGATTTTACTTTTGAGTTTCAGTTGCTATTGCAACCACCATATAAAAACAAGGTCTATTTCAGAAAGACTCTTCGCATTGAAAATAAAAACTGCATGCATATGCAAGTATTTTATACTATTCTATTTTCCACCTCAACAAAATAAGGACCAAGTCACTTGTCACTTTACTAATTTAACGGACGCTAATCTCATTGGGGACTGTATCTTTGCCAAGTCTAGAGTCGTGATCTCATGGAAAAGACATTTCACAAATTGTTTCCTGAAGGTCAAGAACACAGTGATTCCCCTAAGTGTCTCTGTCCTACTATACTACTCTCCAGGCACCGGCCGCTTTATTTGATTTAATTTCAGTTCTATATTTAGAGGCTCCATGAACTGACACAACAGATGTTCTGCGACCAGAGTCCAGAGAGGCCAGATTGTTCGCTACAAACGATTCCAGTGAAGGATATTTTGATTTGCCTCTCATGCCAAGTCGACGGGCCTTCATGTTTGGAAATACATTTTTCATGATCTTTCCAAAGTCCGCCGCACTCAATGGGTGGTAGCAGAGATTGTCACAATAGCTCCTGAAACAAACAAACAAACCAGACAGAGGCAGACAGCCAGACAGACAGACAGACAGACAAGGCATTGGAAATCTCAGTAAAACCAAATAAACTGTTAAATATCAAATAAAGACAATCATATCAAAACAGTGACATCTGGGTGAAGACGTTCCCAAAGAAATCTGAACCATTATTAGTACTTTCAATTGCAGTGAATGAGTAAGTCAAACTGTGTGTTACATAACAGTCACATAGCATTTCAGACTTTCCGTTCTAGTGTTACCGACACATGGTGCACATCTTTTCCCATGCTTTCTGCATCTATTTATATTGCTGCTTTGGCTGGCAGTATGTAGATCCTTCATAGCTGGCAGTGTATGGTAAAGGTTTATTTATTTAGTAACAGCCAAATGTTATGTACTTTCATAACATGTATCTCATGTCATAAAATAAAACGGCCATACAAATGTGTACCTTGTTCTTGTGAAACCTCTTAGAAGTAAAGTACTCATGGAAATCAAAAGTAAATCCATTTATTTCCACCTGGAATGGAATTGAACCTAAAATACCTGTACACAGTGCTATCAATATGTTTCTAAATTGGTGTGGTGTCCCTTTCTAGAACATCAAAACAGGACAGATTTTTGTTTGTATTGAACAATGTTATTGATTTGAAAATGACCCGAGCTGGGCAAAGTCCCCTTAGATTCACACTTCCCTATGTCCCCTTTCTCAGTCAGATACCCACTTGTACTCGTCATAGACCTCCTGTTTTGGCAGAGAGGTTTCTGGGTGTTCCTCTAGGTGATTGCGGATCCAGTTGAACGCGTGCATCTGCTGAGTGCGGCTTGATGACATGGAGCTCTGATCACTGCTAGAGAAAGCAGTATTGTAAATAACCTGACTGTCGGATGTACCTTTCCCGCCACATTTTTCAAACCCAACCAACACACATCACCCCCATGTCTCTGTGTTGTAAGTGAGAGAGGTTTTATGTACCATGACAGTTCTCCAGGACTGGCAGACCCTCTCTCAGTCCTGATGGGCATCGTGTGGAGTGTTGGGGTGGAGGTGTTGAGGTGATGAGGATTAGATGTGGAGAACAAGTAGGAATTGATCATTGTATGATATTGACAACATCAATGAGCAGCGTGTGTGTGTTTGTGTGTCACCTGATCCTAAACTAACTTCAAGCCACTGCCCCTGGACACTTGGGGAGATGAGAGAGGATTGGATAAGTTCAAACAATATGGGGAAATTCCTCTTAGCCCATCATAAATAAAGCTATTATAGTATTCCTTAGGCCTAATACATATCCAATCATCTCAGATCGACACACATTCCTAGGGAGTAGGGGTAGGGTCGATTTGGAATGTATATACACACACAAACACAACAGGTCAAATATACATTAGAGAGAGAAGACAAATCTACATATTTTGCTAAAAGGTAAAACGTGAAGGGTTGAGGAAAGATGTTATTAATACGTTATTAAGTAAGGACTTTCAATGAGAACACACACACAGGTGGTAGTCAAGTGGGAAGTCAATATCAAATCAATGTTTTTTTTTATTTATTTTTTTAAATGCCAAATATTATTTTCTATTAAAAATAGAATATTTGAACACACATCTAACGGGTAGTCCTAAGTGGGAATTCAATATTAAATCAATCAATGCAATGATAAAAATAAAAAAAACAGCCAAAGCTTATTTGCGCTCTAAGGGAGAGTTTAGCATAACGAGCAGAGTTTGACATAACAACAGTCCAATCTAATGTTGACAAGCATTGTAGTAGATGTGGGGATGGGGTAGGGTGCAGAACATCTATATTATGCTACTAGGCTAATGGATAATGGGGAAGATGAACAACAGGCTAAGTAAGTCATGTGCAAATGGCGTGGAACTACATGCAGACATGACACAAAACAAATGTTGTTCAATCAAATGAAAAAAAGGATAAATGACCTTTTTTCACTGTTGCTGGGACCAGAAGGCAACTTAAGGTAGAGGTAGAGTTTCTCGATGTCTGTAAACGTCTCCACATCTTTCTGTAAAAGCAGCGCACAGGGAAGAAGAGGGATTTAATAACAAACGTGTTAATATATTTTTTAAGTGCAAAAAGAAAAGTTATGTTCTGTCATCCCTGTGAGTAGGAGTGTTCATGGTAGTGTCTTTATATCACTCCACTCCACTGACTCAACGTGCTCTACTGATATCTCCCTCAGACCAAACATGAGAAAATAAATGCTTCTTTTCATTCTCACTACTACAATAATCCACCAATATACATTCCACAAAGGCTGACAGGTTGCCTTCTACTCCAGCTGGAAGAGCATGAATAACACAGAAACGTTTCCTATTTAAAATGATCCATTCTTAGTCTACTCTCCACTGAGTGAAGTCAGGTGCTTTCATTGTTTCTGATGTAGTAACAAAGAAAGCTAAGTGTTTCGTTGTACAATGTAGGACATTTTGAAGCACCATCAGTGTAAAAATGTTAATTAAACAGTTATGAAATGTAAGACAAAGACTCTTCAGTTCCAGAGAAACCTAAAACAACCATTTCAAACAGCCCCTTTAGTTCGGTTGGACTAGTTTGAACATTATCAGCACCCGGGAGCACACGAAACAAATGTTTTTGTCCAATAAACAAATTACTTGCATGGACACGTGTTTTCGTTTAGGAGTTTTAGTTCATTTGACATTTGGCAATGTGAAACCAACTGGACCAAATACATTAACAAATAATCAAACTTATTTGAACTATAGTTAAAAACTGTGTGTGAAAAACACAACACACAATGTTCAGGAACAAATACCCCCCCCCACACACAAGAAAACAAAAACATGGATGATCCTGCAAATGAGATTAGGGATGTAAAGGAGAGATTACACAATCCAGGAAGAGAGGGAAAGGGGTGGAAATTGCCACAGAGAGAACCACTGATCTTGATGAGGTCTCGTTCAGAAGGATCCTGGATGCATCCTGATAAACAGTGCTCGAGCTAAGATCAATGTGGACGAGTGTCAGGATAAACAAAATTACACAAAAACCTTCAACCTCTTGGATTCTGAATGTTTCTAAAACGTGTGTGTGCAGTAAATACCACAGGGTGTTAAAGATCAACACAGGGGGTCCTCATCCCTGCCACAATGACAAAAGCCATGAGGAAATCTCTTAATGAGATCAAACAAATGTTTCCAACGAGGGGACAGGGTTAGTTTGTGGTCTGAGTTCGGTTCGCTAGAATTCCGACTGTCCAGTTCCCTTTTTTAGGGCAATTGGAACAGTAAACTTCCGAGGTTCCCTTGTCATTATTCCCACACCACACACTAGACTACAGCAACACTGTTTCCCCAGCCATAAATCCTCACATTGGTGCCACAAAGAGAAGATGGTGATGCGCAGGTTCGCAGAAAATAAGTGTGCCGTTTTTGGATATTGGACACCGTTTTGGGATATTGATTTTAGCGCTTGTCAAGGATGCACAGAAATACCAAAATGTGTGTGGAGTTAATTCAGATTTGTTTGAAATGTGATCTATAAGCTAAGAGAGCTTCATAACTCGATTGTGTGGTTTGAATAGTGTGAGAAGACCTCATGAGACATATGATATCCGTTATTTTAAAGAGGACTATATGTGAAAACCCCTTAACAGAAGACCTTGAAGGAACATAAGGATAAATATGAGGTGATGGAGCCCTGCAATATCCAGAGGGGGTTGTTGCAGCTACCATGGGACAGTGTTATAACTTTAACAAACACTGGTACCTGCTAACCTAACAAACAGACAGTCTTTGGGGGTGGAAAAAATGCATTTTAAAGTTCATTACTTTCTATTTCTTTTTATACAGTTATTTGCGGTTAGTCAAATAATGCTGGAGGCAGACTTTTCCATGTGAATTCAGATGATTAGGGTGTCACACAGACGCCTTCGACTTGGGTAGCTGGGCTACAGCCCTATGACATGTTTTACAACACATCAACATACATTAACTGAGAAAACCGTTTCAGTATTTGGAAGCTATTTCACTGAGTGACTTTGGAAGGCATGCCAAAAATTCCCCACCAAAACAGAGGAGGTAGCCTAAATCTGGTATTTGTATTTTCAGGGTTTTGAGGTGGGGGCAGAGGGCCTGGCACGTGCAGCACTGGGTCGCACAGATGTCGTGACAGAGGGGCTTTGGGGCTGTGTCACGCCATGATCTGATCTCCACTGCTCAGTGACCACCTCCACTCCCCGCCGGGCATTGCACTAGCAGCACTACAACAGCAAGTGGCCACACATGCCACAGATAAGTACAACTTACAACAGTAAACAAACAAGCAAGCACTGGATCACGCTTGCACTCTTACTCACTGTCGGTTTCTCGCTTAAACCTCCCTCTCAATCACACAGACACAAGCTTTGAAACGTGCTGGCGCACACACACACTTAAGTCCCCGTGGATTGATGGGGAATTTAAACATTTTATGGTTGAGGGAGGAGGCAAAAGGAATGGCAAATAAGTCTGCCTGCACAACCGATTGGCAAATGTATTGCAAATTGAGAAATCATATGACTAAACTGAATAAAAAGAAAAAGAAACTACACTATAAAACACTGACAAAGAATGATAGTAAAAAGCTTTGGACCCATAATAAATATAAAACACACACACACACACACACCTACCTAAGCTCAGCTGTGAAACACAATACACAGACTCAAAAAATAAACAAACCACAATCTGTATCTCACCCTCTCTCTACCCCAGTACTACGATGGATAATGGCAGTTGAACCCAACCCAGTTCAGTGTTTGGAGGATGGCTGGGCCCAGAGCTACAAACAGGAAACAGCCCTCTCCAACACGCTGCTTCAAAGGGAATAGGGAAGATGATAGGGCGGGGCAGGGGTGATTTAAATTCTGCTGGAGTAGAAGGCGGCAGACGAGAGACTTTGGCTCCAGGCACAACTCTCCAACACGGAGCGGGAGGGCCCTGCAGGGGGAGGAGCAGGCTCACACATCATGTTCTGGATTCTTGATGAGCTGCACCGTAGTGGAGCTTTTGCACCAAAATAAAAAAAAACATTCTCATCTGAAGGGGCCATGGTGCCTCTGTCTACTACACAATATTCACTGTTTTAAAACAGTAACCAACATGTGGTACGATTGTTTTGACTAGCACCTAATTATTCTCTTTTTTTTACAAAAACAATTCAGAGGCAAAATGAATAACGTTAATTTAACATGAAGCTGTGAGTTCAATGCACTATTAATTCAAGACCGATTGATGGACCACGACGACAGCATCTAAAAGCAGAAGGGATACAGACAGTCCCATGGCATTTCAATGACCCAACCAACCCCCCATAGAGGAAGTCATCGGAGGTAGCAATAATCCGAGGAATACCTAATCCGGGGGCTAGCAGAGCGGAGCGGGCAGTTAAGCTCACGTAAACAAGCTTTTGTTTAAATGGTGTCTGCTGTAGGACACCAACGCTAGGGAACATCAGACCACCAGACCAGTGCTTTACATTGTGGTGCGGACTGCAGTGGACAGCCAAAACAGCCTGAATGTCCAGAGCAGCATCTCTGACACCAACATTATGGAAAAATAGTTAAATACCCAACACATGACCATAAAGAGAAGCTCTGGGTGCCATAGCAAGGAGGGGACAAACATTCACACACACAACACAGAGATGTTGACAAACATGTCTTGACGGCATGAGTGCACAGAGCCAGACAGCCATAGTCGGATCTGGGGGGGGGGCGTTTGTGCACAGCGCCGGCAGACTGAGATAAACTGAAATCCCCTTGTCGTTAACCCTTTCCCCTGGACTGGCCTCTGCTAGCGGAGTGGTCAGCAGCCCACATCAAACATAGCCACAGCGTACATACACACACACAGTGCTCCAAACCCTGTTCAATTGGTTTCTAAGAATAGACGCATTCGCCCCTCTGTCTTTTCTATTCGCCTCTTTGTTGCTAGGGGAACGGGAGCTCACCAATGGCTAAAGTTATCAGCCACTGAGCAGCGTAAGCGATGGGGGGGGGGGGGAATAAAAATGGCTCACAGACAGACGTCGTGGAGCCAACTGGACTCTCCTTTTTAGAAGGAGAGTCTCATGGAGTGGAAGAGAGTAAACAGACACGCTGCTCTACGTTACACACCCTCTGTCAGACAAAGGAGCCATGACTACTATTGGTCCTTCACTGGCGGAGCACAGGACATCACACCCTGCTGCTGCCAGACAAGCCCCACTACTTCACACAGCATACTTCCAAAGTGGAAGTAAGGATAAGTCCATGTTTTTCAAATACTCAAACCAGACTACAATGAAAGACCAATACAAACTCAACTATGTTTATATGGACAGGGTTGGGGAGTAACTGATTACATGTAATCAGTTAGATGTAAGGGATTACAAAAAAAACTAACTGTAATCCGTTAAATTAACAGTAAAAATATTGTAATCAGATTACAGATACTTTTTAAAAAACTAGATGATTACTTAGAGGATTACTTTTAAATTCAGAAAGGATGTTTGTGAAAAACAAAACAAAAAAAAACACTTGTTTTCTCAATGACATTCAAATCAGTATTGAAAAAAGGTGCAAGTTTATGTTCGTTCCACCTGAGCGAGTCTGACAAGCCTGAGACCACATGATGACACGCCAAATGTGTGATGGATCGCGGAAAAGTAGCGGGAACAGGCTTTTGCGGGCTACAGTCCAAGCTGTCTTCCAATGGTGCGACTGCTGTCGGCATCCAACGATTATCCAACTTGAATAAACGCTTGTAGGTAAGGATGACAGCAGTGGTTTAGTCTACGGCAATACGGATATTGATATCTACATAGCGTATTGATGTGAATTACACTGCTACTCTCACATTTAGCCATTTGTGCCTTATGGATTGTGGTTGTTGTGGATGGCTGTTCAAATATTAAAATATGTATTTGAACCCAATAACGGTTGAATTCAAGAAGTTTAAGCTGATTATCAATCATTGTTTTTGAAACCAGAGGACAGAGTAAAAATAGCTGCACAGTGCAGATCCAAGCCTGTGGAATACAAGTCGGCTTTTTTTCTCTTCGGTAGTGCTCAAAGCATGCCATTCCATGAGCACAGCATTTCTTTTTCAACTCAAATCAATGAGCCCAATCAGTTCTCCATGATGACAAAATCATAAACAACAGAGTAGGGCTGGCTATTAACTCCTTAGTTTTGGGGTCATGCTCAGGTAAAACAATTTGGTTAATTTATACTTCCAAGTCCTATTCTTGAAGATCAAGGGGTATAACATTTATTGGAATGACTGGAATTCTGATAGACTTTGGTTTTTAATGTAAAGATATAATTTAATCGTATTATTATATGTAGTAGAAAGCGATGGGTTAGAAGAAGCCTTCATAACCAACCCATAGAGTAAAATTTAACATCCATATATGGCCAGCTATGTAAACTTTAACATTGATTTATCCTGCAATAGATGTCGTTCAATTGGTAACAACATTTTAGTCTTCTTCTAATGCCTCTTAAGGGGAAAGTAATCTTAAACGGAATGGAATCAGATTATATTACTGAGTTTGGGTAATCCAAAAGTTACGTTACTAATTACAACTTTGGACAGGTAACTAGTAACTAACGGATTACATTTAGAAAGTAACCTACCCAACTCTTTGGGGCGGCAGGTAGCCTGGTTAGAGTGTTGGACTAGTAACCGAAAGGTTGCAAGATCGAAACCCAGAGTTGACACGGTAAAAATCTGCCCTTCTGCCCCTGAACAAGGCAGTTAACCCCCTGTTCCTAGGCCGTTATTGAAAATAAGAATTTGTTCTTAACTGACTTGCCTGGTTAAATAAAGGTAGATTTAAAAAATGAAATATGGATACCAGTAGTCATCACTGCTTGGAAGTACAAGATCCCTCACTGTTGGCAATGGTCTACTTTCATTACCGCTGGTAATTAGTTCAGTATCAAAGTTTTATCCCATCATGCAAGTGATAGTGATTGAAATAATTATGTCGTAGCTAGGCAGGCTTTGGGAAGAGGACCTGTCTTTTCTGTATTGGGCTGGCCGATATGGCCTAAAAATCTTCTCGATTATGGGCGATTCACAATATATGTCTCTATTTATTTGTTTTATCTAAATAAGCTTTGATGTACAATTAAAAAGGTAAAATACCTTGCATTTCAAACAGTCAGGAATAATCTAATGAATTCTGGGCTTGTAAAATTACATCTAGGCTAAATCTAAGCCTTCCACAACCATAAGACCCACTAATAATTGAATTATTTGATTAAAATAGTTTTACCTTTTTTTTTTGCAATAATCACTGATCTGGATTTCAAGTCTATGAAAATGCCAATTTTGTTACAAATGTAACCAGAACCATGCACATCCACTCATAATGACCAAATTCTGGTAGCAGGCATTATAGAAAATTAACACGTCTCATAAACAATCTCAAGCACAAGCCTACGTGCTTGAGATTGTAGCCAGCTAATCTTTATATTTAAAGTCTAGAGTAATTGGATCTATTTGCTTGCTAACAAGGTAGAACAGTTGAACTGTTATGAATACACCCTCCGGTCCGTCTCCAACTGTTTGAACGACTGTGTTCACTTTGTTTAGATGTTAAAATCAAGTGGCCTACCTGGATAAGATGCTTATCTCTCAGAATGAGAACGGGTTGCCAGTTCCTTATATAAATGTGTATTTTCATGCTCATTGAACATTTTTAAAACCCAGACTAGACATCTAGCACATAACAGTATGTGACTAAAATGCTGCTAGCAGTAGGTGGTACCGCAATGTCTCGCACGACAGAAACTGAGCATACATTTTCCACAATCATGTTCATTGAGACTCTCGTTTTAGTAGGGTCTGCTCTGTTCTAAATTTTGGGAGTTGAGACATAAAAAGGTTATCGTTAGAAGGGGAAATCTATCAATTCTGTTGGACCAAACCTAAAATGCAAATAGCAAGTTGAAACTGCTTGTCAGAGAGGTTTAAGTGATCTTTCGGCTTTGTTGTTGTGAGTGGCAGGGGGAGGGGCTTGGTGTCTCTGGCGAGTGTGAAGGTGCAGTGTACACAGCACTGAAGGATCGAAGGAGACGAGACCAAAAAGAAATGCTCATAAAAACATGCGCTAAAACATACATTCAAATTAATTCCATATATTACCCAGCCCCACTTCTGCAGTCATTCAACATCAGCCACCTACAGACCTTACATCTCTGAAGTCCATTTGTACTTTGACTGGCCTGGGTCAGAAGACCCAACAAACTACAGCAAACAGCACCCTTCGCAGGGCAAGGGTCCACACTTGGATGACAATCCTAAATGAGTCAGTGTCAGCAGACAGTCTACACTCCCCTGCACCTTCACAAGGCCAAGGTTAAATACCCATCCACCACCATCCATAATCATATATCAGTCCCCTCGGTACCAGCAACATCAACAGAACAATTATAGCCTGGTTGTATTCTCACGCCAACAACAACACTATAGCTTTTTGTTGGGTGAAAGACAAGTTCATAAATGGCAGTTACACAACTAGCTATGCTATGTGTCGGCAAAACTGAGCTATGGCGTCAACCCGACAACTTTATTACCGAGTCTGATACCATCTAGGAGAATGAGCTAGACGTGAGAGGAACCCTGATTGGTTGTGTTGAGGCTCAGAGAAATTGAAAGCTATTAGAGGAAACGATAACACACAGGGAGATAAAATGGTAATTAACGGGTTAAGCCTCTGGTTACATTGGCTTGCTACTGTACATGATCTACTTTGTCTCAACCACCTGGCAGATGACCTCTCTCTCACATCACAAGAACCATTAACCTCAGTCTTCCAACTGAACCCAAAGCTCTACAGTGAATGAATATTCACACAAAGGGCAGCTGAGGACATCTGAACAGAACCAGTTCGATATGAGGCCAGACACCAGAAAGAGATGCATCATGCAGACCCTGATGGTAGAAGACTATATATATTACTAAGACATTAATAGTGGAGCGTGGGCTGGGCATTAGTGATTCAACACACACAGAGATGGGTTACTCCACTGAAAGACTAAAAACGCCCACCTCTCCCCAGAGACCACTCTCACATCTCCATAAGACACAGTCTGAGGCAGGAAACAACCACAGTGTATCAACACAAGTTTCATTATTGATGTGTGTTCTACTTATCACCACCGCTGACACATTCAAAGTCTGTAAATGAAAACAGAGGGAGAGAGAGCGGTTAATATTAGACGCTAGTGCTTTCCCATGTCCTCTAGAAATCCTTAAGAGGCAAAGAAAACAAAGTCTGTCGGAATTGAAAAACACAAGACCCATGTGGAATACAACTGAAGGCATTAACCTTTAATGAGCGTAACTGATGCAAGGTGGCATGTGAGATCGCAACATTTAGCGCCGTAAAGCTGACTGGAGCACGGGAGCAGACTGGAGCTGACTGGAGCATTGGAGCAGACTGGAGCTGACTGGAGCATTGGAGCAGACTGGAGCTGACTGGAGCACGGGAGCTGACTGGAGCACGGGAGCTGACTGGAGCACGGGAGCTGACTGGAGCACGGGAGCTGACTGGAGCACGGGAGCTGACTGGAGCACGGGAGCTGACTGGAGCACGGGAGAAGACTGGAGCACGGGAGAAGACTGGAGCACGGGAGAAGACTGGAGCACGGGAGCAGACTGGAGCACGGGAGCAGACTGGAGCACGGGAGCAGACTGGAGCACGGGAGCAGACTGGAGCACGGGAGCAGACTGGAGCACGGGAACTCATGCGTGTATTGCCGACTCTGGCATCTGCCATGAACATGGAGACTTGTGTGACACTTTAGGGCTCCAGGGATTCTGGATTCTGCACTTAACATTACACGAGACAGGACTTTAACCACTGGGATTGGGGTCCCCTTTCACTGAGGAGAGAGAGGCAAGACAGGTCAATGAGGACAAACACCCGTTGACCTCCTTATACAGTGGGGCAAAAAAGTATTTAGTCAGCCACCAATTGTGCAAGTTCTCCCACTTAAAAAGATAAGAGAGGCCTGTAATTTTCATCATAGGTACACTTCAACTATTTTGTCTTTACACAGCTCAGTGAAATCATAGGATAGGGTGAGGTGGCTTGGGGATAAATGTCCTCAGTGATTCCCCATCTTAACAGACATTCAGATAGAGGCGAACAAGGCATCCGCAGGGAGGTATGTCATGGGTCTTATTGCTAATCCTGTCACATTCAGAATATACAGACCAAGGTGGCTCTGAAACATAATACTACTTCAAACACCCTTGGGCCCAGTTCAGCTGAGATCTCCCTTCATTCAAATGCCACACACACAAGTGCGCAGGAACGCACACTCACACGTACACACACACACTTAGCGCATCAGACTTAGCTCAGGAAGTGTATTGAAGCATTAACAAGTGATGCTTTAATAACAATCAGCTTGGATCACCAAGTTACCCAATTGTAAATTTCAAAAAAAGAATTACAATAATTTGCAATCACCATAATTTGCAAATAAATTCATTAAAAGTCCTACAATGTGATTTTCTGGATTTTTTTCTCTCTCATTTTGTCTGTCATAGTTGAAGTGTACCTATGATAAAAATTACAGGCCTCTCATCTTTTTAAGTGGGAGAACTTGCACAATTGGTGGCTGAATAAATACTTTTTTGCCCCACTGTATGTGTAGCCTGAGTGCAAAACGCAGGCTACAATGTAGCAGTGGTGGTGGGTGATTTGATTGCTTTGACAGGTCTAGCCGTCTATCCTCAACATACCTGTTGGTAAGATACACCTCTGACAAGCTGAAGCTCATCCTGCAGTATTGACAGGTTTCCCAGAGTAACTAGAGTGTAGCCTTGACCTCTGCTCAGTCTCCTGCCGGCAATGCACTGGATCTTACCTTAGTGTTGTATAGCTCCCATCTCTATTGACATGCAAAATATTTCTATACTTGGTCCATTACAGTACATAGGCTAAATCCTCACGTGAACACACGTAAACATATTGAACTTTCAGGTAAGCCATGTGCTGCAGATGTCAATAGGAGATTTGTGTGAAAGTTTGACTGAGTTATGTTCAAGTATGTCAAGGTGGGTTTTAGATGATAATGTATGTTCAATCACACCGTGGTTGACTGAATTTCAGTTGAAGGCCAGAACCTATGAGCAAAAACACAAAGGGCTAAAAAGATGAGGTGATGACAAAGAGACATGACCACTGGTTTGGTTACAACACCAAACACAGATGTAAATCATTTCATCCCATCTTCTGGAGACCATTACGAGCCAAATACTGTGTAGTATAACTATAGGACTCATGAAGTAAGATTAAATGGGTTAGTGGAGTTTCAGTGAGATCATTCAACAGGACAGAGCAGTATTTTGTCAGCAATAGCTGTTTCATAACAGGGCTACTTTCAGCTCTGACATCAAGTGTGGTATAAATAAGTCAAACATAAGACCACCTGTTTAAATACTACATTCAGAGTAGATGGCAATGCTGCTTCTCTTCATCCTCTAACAGTCTCACAACACTGGCGAGGAGGTGAGAAAAGCACAGAGATTACATTTCAGACACCTAAAATTGACCTTACCTTATGCTTACCTTAAGTCAAAAACCAACCTTAAAGTATAAGAATTGTGAACAGTGCATACATTGTGGTTAAAGGCTTTATGACAAGGAAAACTCACCAAAATATTGTCCACCTTTGACTGTACAGATTTACTGAAAAAAAAGAGAAACATAGGACAAATTAGTATGAAAAGTATAACGTGAGCACCATGCATAAACCGGATTTATTAATAAATCATTGTAACCTAAGGCATGAGACAACCCTCCCACCCGCTTCTCCCTGGTCATAACCAATATATCCCAGGAACATGTTGTCTTATGTAAAAATGGATACAGACACTACATAAATGTCCTATAGCACTCAATGCCTATTAATAACACCTCCCTCAGAAAGTCCTTGACAGTCATTGAGGGGACTTCAATCCAGTACCCGGGCCTAATCCATATAAATAAGTACCGTAAGATCTGACTTGACCTCAAGGCAATGTCATACAGCTAGAAACACAGAAAAGAAAGTCAACCTATCATTAATTCATCCCACAGCATATTAGTCAATGGACCTATAAAGAGACAGACAAGCTCTCTCAGACAGGCAGTTAAAATCAAATAGAGAAAACGGACTCACTGACTGTTGGTTACAATCGTTCAGACAGCCTGCTACAGTTCCTCACAGTGAAGTGAGCGAAGAGGCTGCTAATGCTTTACAGTCAGAGATTATCGTGGCCCCTTGCTGAGTCCGCCCACTCAAAAACAACACACATCTACACCCATAGCCTGAATTGACCCAATTTCCTCTCCATAGCCTTCAGAAATATCACGTGAGGCAAGGCCAAGATATTGGTGTGAACCACAACACAACTCAAAAGGTTGAGAGATGCCAAATTGTAAAAATTATCACTCAGTGTGTGTGTGTGTGACTACACATTCTGCAGCTCAAGAGGTGCGTGGTCCATGACACTTCTCCAAATGAACCACATGGTAAATCCCTCTCTGTGTGGCTCAGCCCACATTCAAGTCAGTTTACCTGGACAACATAGTAGGAGATGGTAAATTGGCTCTCATGCAATGGCCTCTCATACTACTAAGAATCAATGCAAGAACTGGTCATAATGAGGCAGGCTGGTCCTATTTGATCATCTACTACAATGAAGGGGCAGAACCTAGGACTTACTTACTTGTTAAGTAAAAGTAAAGGTTAGGTTCAGATGTCAGGTTGTTGCTGTGTGATATGGGGCCAGGTCAGACTGAGGGGCTGTTACTAGGTTACTCAGGGCAGGGCAGAATCAGGAGACTGTTATTAGTGGTGACAGAGAAAGTAAGCTTTAATGGACTGTTACTAGGTGATGCCAGGATTTCTCAGTGTTGATAATAAGCAGGTCTGCCAGGTTCCTCTCATTAAGCTGTTTCTAGGTAAGGCCAGGCAGGTACCGAGAGAGCGCCTCGTTAAGTCACTGTTGCTGTGGGGAGCTGGGAGGGGATTGGGAAAGGGGAAGACAGGATTTAGATTCTCCCTGCCAGCTCCTTACTGCACATTACTCCAGTTTTAAATGTTCTGCAGCAATTATACCCCAAATTCTGGTCATACAGAGCCTGAGTATGACTTAACAAGCTCTGCCTAGAATCACTTAGTCTGGAGTAGAACCTCACTTGGCAGGGTACACAATAATGTTGATGACTGGCATTACAAAGGGGGTTTAGGGGTAAATCAACCTGCAGTGTAACAATGGCACAGATTCCTCTGACATTATTATAAATAAAATAAAAAATTCCTGTGGGTCAGAGTCTGAGTTTGTGTTCCTATAGAACAGCCATCCTTTCCTGTCCCTAAATTCTGAGTTTGGTGATTTTCATGTGAAACATGGACCCATTACTATGCAATAAATGTACGTTGAGACTGAGGAAGTCTGGTTTCTAAACACATCCTGTTGAACCCTGGGCTGGCAGTAGACTAGCGCAGCTCTGAATGATGAACCCACTCACCCTGCCTATGTTGGCCTAATTCATCTATATCCAAGTTGCACTAGGTAAACTTCAACATGTCTGATCTAATTATTTTAGTGGCATGCACCAAACACCACAGCTTGAGATTTACATGATTGATTGTATATATTTGCAGGATTTTGTCTCTCACAACAACCTTTCTGCACTAAGCAGCTAACTGCTGCGTGTTTTGAATTACACGTAGCTACCCAGTTCAGAAATCCTTGAATGAACTAATGTGCCTACATCTACCACACAACGGGTCTTATTTCAGCCTTTTAATAAAAGTCAAAACACAAATCAACATTCTAAAACCATTACTGGTAATATGATATGAAATAATAAACACTAAACCTAAAATGTTACATTAATAGGGACTGTGTCTATCATTTTTTCCTGAAAAGCACCCTGATTACCAAAGGCAGCAGAGCAGACTGTTTGTGTCCCCCCCCCCCAGCTGGCCCCTCTTGCACTCCCCCTACTGAACGTAAACAACAGTCAGGGCCGCCAGTAAGGGGCAGCCCTGGCTGCTCACTGTCCACCATCTTGCCTCAATATGGCTGCTTCAGGGAGAAAGAGGATTGCCTGACATTCACCTCTAAACCTCAGCAACCGCAGACAGTGGCCTGACACTGGGGAAGGCTGGAGTATGAAAGCTGTGCTATTCTGAATTATCAACGTGGGTAAACCCTCCAACGGCGAGCAGACATCCAACCCTGTTGAACCTCTCGGATCTCATAATCTTCCACTAGAGTGGTGATGGTGAATCTTAAACTGAAGCCTGACATACCATCAGAACAGCCACCAAATTGAGTGTGGAGCAGATACAGTCCACTACAGTTCAGAGTTTCAACTGAATAGCACAACTGGGAGTTAAAGTTCATAACAACTGGCCTATGAATCAGATCTAACATAACTTTCAAAGATTTAAAGACAGTAGGTCAACTGTTAAATATAGCTACCACCAAAGACGAGACCTAGCTCCACTCCAGTCAGTCAAACGTTGAAAGTCACCATTTACCCACACAGAGGTTTTTTCAGGACACAGACAGTCTCATGGCTGGTGAAAACTCAGTGAGTACGGGCTTAACTGATTGTCAGTGTACAGCTCTATTAAAAAATATAAATATAAATATAAATATATATACATGTACAAGCCATCGGGTGCTGAAAGCATAATCTTCTACACACCTTCCTCCCTTTTAACTGGCACCTTGTTAGTGTGCAAATACTCCCAAGCATAGGAATGTTGTGGGTCTCCCAACTGCATTAATTAGGAAGAATTATGGCTGACCTCATTTAGTCGACATGCTGTTGGTCGACCAAAATGTCTTTAGTCGAGCAGTAGCAAACACTAAAACCATGGTGTACAAGACAACTGTCTGATTTGCGCGTCTGAGTGGACTAATCCATTGTGCAGGCCGTAACAGTCCATCACTCTAAAACATGTGCTACTGAAATTGTATATGGTTAAAGACAATGGTGCAACATTAATAAACCCCAACCTAATTAGGTCTATAATCAATAGCCTAACTGTTAAAATGTGCCTGGCTTTATAAATTCATCCATATATAATCTATAGAAATAAGAAATCCTGCTTCTGTTGCCTATTTGAGTGTTTGTTTAATAGCCTACTGATTCCGTGAGCACCAAGCATCACGCAACCACAACCATGTCGGATAATTAGATAGACCATTTCACAAATTGGACTTAAATATATATTTTTAAAATATTTGCTATCCTGTAGTAAAGGCTTTACACTTTTATTTTTGTTAGAACGGCATCTATGGTATTACTTATAATTACATTTTCAGATAAATTATAATAACCCTCCTTTTCTTGATCTCATTATTATTACTATTATGATGATCATTATAATAATAAGTAATGTTATTATCATTAGAATGCAGCCTTGTAGAACCACCATTGATCGCGCTCTAGGCCTAAGAGAGCATCCCATTTAGTCTTAATACCGTAACTTACTTAGGCCTGTTTAAATACTTACAGTGCATTCGGAAAGTATTCAGACCGCAGACTTTTCACAATTTGCTACGTTACAGCCTTATTCTGAAATTGATTCAATTGTTTTCCTCAATCTACACACAACACCCCATTATGACAAAGCAAACAGTTTTAGAAAATGTTGCTAATTTATATAAAAAAATTTAAAAAACAGTATTACCTTATTTACATAAGTATTCAGACCTTTTGCTATACGAGACTAAATTGAGCTCAAGTGCATCCTGTTTCCATTGATCATCCTTGAGATGTTTCTACAACTTGATTGGAAAATTCAATTGATTGGACATGATTTGAAAAAGGCGCACACCTGTCTTTATAAAAGGTCACACAGTTGACAGTGCATGTCAGAGCAAAAACCAAGCCATGAGGTCGAAGGAATTGTCCGTAGAGCTCCGAGACAGGATTGTGTTGAGGCACAGATCTGGGAAGGGTACCAAAACATTTCTGCAGCATTGAAGTTCCAAGAACACAGTAGACTCCATCAATTCTTAAATGGAAGATGTTTGTAACCACCAAGACTCTTCCCAGTTAAATAAAATGTTATATTTATAAAAAATAAATACAAATAATAATACTTATTACTTTTTTCAGCGGCAGGGACTGGGAGACTAGTCAGGATCGAGGGCAAGATTAACGGAGCAAAGTGCTGAGAGATCCTTAATGAAAACCTGCTCCAGAGCTCTCAGGACCTCAGCCTGTGGCGAAGGTTCACCTTCCAACAGGACAACGGCCCTAAGCACACAGCCAAGACAACGCAGCGGTGGCTTTGGGACAAATCTATGAATATCCTTGAGTGGCCCACCCAGAGCACGGAAATGAATCAGAACGAACAGCTCTGGAGAGACCTGAAAATAGCTGTGCAGTGACGCTCCCCATCCAACTTGACAGAGCGTGAGAGGATCTGCGAGAAGAATGGGAGAAACTCCCCAAATACAGGTGTGCCAAGCTTGTAGCGGCATACCTAAGAAGACTCAAGGCTGTTATCACCGCCAAAGGTGCTTCAACAAAGTAAAGGGTCTGAATACTTGTGATCAGTTTTGTGTTTTTAATACATTTGCGAAATGTATTTTCGCTTTGTCATTATGGGGTATTGTGTAGATTGTTTTTTTCCCCCTCAATTGAATTCATTTTAGAATAAGGCTGTCACGTAACAAAAATGTGGAAGTCAAGGGGTCTGAATACTTTCCGAATGCACTGTGTATAGGCTACTGTATCAATCATTAATGTCATCACACAGCATACGAGTCATTCATGATTTGAAATGCAATCAAGCATTTTAGTTATAAAATAAAACAAAGCAACCCTTGAAAATAAAACATTCAATTTCGGCAATTGCATTCACAAACGCATGTGACTGTTTTTAGTCTTTACTGTAATAAAAGGCTTTACAAAAAAATCTAACATTACAACATACTCTCGGCTATGCTTAGAATTTATTTAGTGGCGTCTCTTGATCTCCAGTATTTTCCACAACTAGTCAAAATGTATTCCACACATCTGATTTCCCCTTTACCTCCCGAGCAACCAGTAAATAAACATTCCCCCGTTTAGAGTTTGTCATGTCCTCTGCATCCATTTTGCTGCCATATGTGTTATGGTGATCGGAGTTTGCTACAACCAATTTATTGATGTGATGATATGCTATAGATCAGGCCCTATTGGTCTATGTATTGTGATGCATACATGTATCATGTAAAGATAGCAAGGGTTAAGGGAAAAGGGAATGTTTCCCTAAACAAATTAGGGATTTCAGTAACAGAAATTTTCAGTCAGAAATGACTGGTCGAAAGAACAGACGACTCTCGGCCGATGAAGATTTTTTTTAGTCGGGGACAGCCCTAACAAAACTGCATACATTTTTTAACAAGTTCAACAACGAGGAAAGGGTAGAGTGTGTGTATCAGGACATGGCATACACACAAAACGAAAGAAAAAACAACTTCTCTAGATAGTAGGCTTACCTCCCTTCAATGTCACTTAAAATAAACTAATAAAATGTCCTTCAAGCACAGAGCCAGAAACAAAAAATGACCCGTAACACATTTTCAAATGACATTCCTGACATTTGTTAAGTGTTCTTCTGTTGCCTTTGAATTTACAGGCCTATCTAATCTTCAAATAATGTGATGTGTTCACAGAAATCAAGCCACAATGCTTGTTCTGTTGCGTCGCAGGTTTGTATCAGATTCGCTCCAAGCACAAACCAATTCTAAACTGAATTCCAAAAGTTCCTTGAGAGGAAGGTGAGAACGAGGGGGAAAAGAAACAGTATCTTATCATGCTTGGTGGGAATTAATCCATTAAGGGGTCCTCACCACATAACTAAATTTCCTCCTTTATTTGTTAGTTTAATTGAAATTAAGGGCTAACCAAAATGTTCAGTCTCTCGATGTGCAAAACTGATAGAGACATACCCCAAGCGACTTACAGCTGTAATCGCAGCAAAAGGTGGCGCTACAAAGTATTAACTTAAGGGGGCTGAATAATTTTGCACGCCCAATTTTTCAGTTTTTGATTTGTTAAAAAAGTTTGAAATATCCAATAAATGTCATTCCACTTCATGATTGTGTCCCACTTGTTGTTGATTCTTCACAAAAAAATACAGTTTTATATCTTTATGTTTGAAGCCTGAAATGTGGCAAAAGGTCGCAAAGTTCAAGGGGGCCGAATACTTTCGCAAGGCACTGTATATCCCAGGACAAATTAGCTCGCAACAGCAAGCTAGCTAAATAGAACAAATTATTTAGCAAGTGCAAGCTAGCTAGCTAAATTGCCATAAAGGTTTAATGCTTTTCGACCTGTCCCCATATTAATGTAATTGGTTCAGAGTTTGTTTTCATATTTGAACCTGCGTGCCGTGATCGTGTTTGGGGTGGGGGGACAAAATACATTTGCGCACGAGCATAGCCGGTTTGGGTTCCGTGTTACTCAGACAACACCCTCTACTGGTTCACAAGGAAACATTTGCATATTCAAATCTCACTCTCTCCTAAGATTTTGTATTTCTAGCCAAAAAGAAGAAGAGTCATGAAAAAGCAAGCAGCTCTAGCTCTCGTCACTGTATCTCAATGCATTTAAATTGCCATCGATAAAATGCAATTGTGTTCGTTGTCCGTAGCTTATGCCTGCCCATACCATAACTCCACCGCCACCATGGGGAATTCTGTTTACAACGTTGACATCAGAAAACCGCTTGCCCACACATGTGGTCTGCGGTTGTGAGGCCAGTTGGACGTACTGCAAAATTCTCTAAAACGATGTTGGAGGCTGCTTATGGTAGAAAAATTATAATTAAATTATCTGGAAACAGCTCTGGTGGACATTCCTGAAGTCACCATGCCAATTGCACACTCCCTCAAAACTTGAGACATCTGTGGCATTGTGTTGTGTGACAAAACTGCACATTTAGGTGGCCTTTTATTGTCCCCAGCACAAGGTGCACTAACTGGGAAATACATTTGTGCATAACATTTCAGAGAAACAAGCTTTTTGTGAGTCTTGAACATTTCTGGGATCTTTTGTTTCATAGGACCAACACTTTTTTAACCCCTTTTTCTCTCCAATTTCATGGTATCCAATTGGTAGATACAGTCTTGTCTCGTCGCTTCCACTCCCGTACGGACTGGGGAGGCGAAGTTCGAGAGCAGTGCGTACTCCGAAACACAACCCAACCAAGCCGCACTGCTTCTTGACACAATGCCCACTTAACCCGGAAGCCAGATCACCAATGTGTCGGAGGAAACACCGTACACCTGGCGACAGTGTCAGCGTGCATTACGCCCGGCCCGCCACAGGAATTGCTAGTGCGCGATGGGACAAGGACATCCCTGGCGGCCAAACCCTCCGCTAATCCGGACGAAGCTGGGCCAATTGTGCACCGCCTGCCCATATCATAACCCCACCAACACCATGGGGAATTCTGTTTACAACGTTGACATCAACTGCCAAATCAATCCTCAGTCTCCCACTGACTCGAGAGACATGCAAAGCTCTCATCGTAACTTTCCAAAGGGCAGTCCAGCACCACCAGAACCAAGCCAAGGACAGATCTTTTCCAAGGAGGCAGCATTTACTTTTGTGCCAGATCTGCAAATGTAGATCATAGGTATCATCTATCACTCAGGCTGTACTAACATTTAGCTGTACTCACCCAGTCAAGTGTAATATGCACCATTCAGGACGGCAACCTGTAGGTAACATTAGGGCAATTCCATGGTAACAGAATGATGCCAAGACAGATTTTTCACCTTAATATGCATGCCAAAGAACAAACATTGATTGCAAAGTTAATAAACAAACCACAAAAATCTATGCACAAGAACTACTATATTCCACAATGTCCACTGACAATGTTACAAAAACGCATTTACTTGAAGAACAGTAGAGATAGAAAACTTTACAACAGAATGACAGTAAAATCTCTCAGTTTTCGTGACCAAGTTCTCCAAAAACTCTTAATCTACTCTGATTTACAATTCAAATGACAGCAGAAATAATGAAGTTTCAACTTTGATGTGAAGTGGATTAACACCTAATAACAGAATGACATCTGGGTCCCTGATTTGTACTATACAGAAATGCATAATTTTTAGGAATGTAACGATTCACCGACGATATGTACAGTTGAAGTCGGAAGTTTACATACACCTTAGCCAAATACATTTAAACTCAGTTCTTCACAATTCCTGACATTTAATCCTAGTAAACATTCCCTGTCTTAGGTCAGTTAGGATCATCAATTTATTTTAAGAATGTGAAATGTCAGAATAATAGTAGAGAGAATGACATAATTCAGCTTTTATTTCTTTCATCACATTCTCAGTGGGTCAGAAGTTTACATACACTCAGTATTTGGTAGAATTGCATTAATTGTTTAACTTGGGTCAAACGTTTCAGGTAGCCTTCCACAAGCTTCTCACAATAAGTTGGGTGAATTTTGGCACTTTCCTCCTGACAGAGCTGGTGTAACTGAGTCAGGATTGTAGGCCTCCTTGCTCGCACACGCTTTCGCAGTTCTGCCCAAACATTTTCTAGAGGATTGAGGTCAGGGCTTTGTGATGGCCACTCCAACATCTTGACTTTGTTGTCCTTAAGCCATTTTGCACAGGAAAATTATGTGGATATATTTAAGCAACATCTCAAGACATCAGTCAGGAAGTTAAAGCTTGGTCGCAAATGGGTCTTACCCATTTGTGACAATGACCCCAAGCATACTTCCAAAGTTGTGGCAAAATGGCTTAAGGACAACAAAGTCTAGGTATTGGAGTGGTCATCACAAAGCCCTGACCTCAATCCCGTATCAAAATTGAGGGAAAAACTGAAAAGCGTGTGCGAGCAAGGAGGCCTACAAACACCAGCTTTGTCAGGAGGAATGGGCCAAAATTCACCCAACTTATTGTGGGAAGCTACCCGAAACATTTGACCCACGTTAAACAATTTAAAGGCAATGCTACCAAATACAAATTGAGTGTATGTAAACTAGAGGTCGACCGATTATGATTTTTCAACGCCGAAACCGATTATAGGGGGACCAAAAAAGCCAATACCGATTAAATCGGATGATTTTTTAAATTGTATTTGTAATAATGACAATTACAACAATACTGAGTGAACACTTATTTTAATTTAATATAATACATCAACAAAATCAATTTAGGCTCAAGTAAATAATGAAACATGTTCAATTTGGTTTAAATAATGCAAAAACAAAGTGTAGGAGAAGAAAGTAAAAGTGCAATATGTGCTATGTAATAAAGCTAACGTTTCAGTTCCTTGCTCAGAACATGAGAACATATGAAAGCTGGTGGTTCCGTTTAACATGAGTCTTCAATATTCCCAGGTAAGAAGTTTTAGTTATTATAGGAATAGGACTATTTCCCTCTATACCATTTGTATTTCATTAACCTTTGACTATTGGATGTTCTTATAGGCACTTTAGTATTGCCAGTGTAACAGTATAGCTTCCGTCCCTCTCCTCGCTCCTCCCTGGGCTCGAACCAGCAACACAACGACAACAGCCACCATCGAAGCAGCGTTACCCATGCAGAGCAAGGGGAACAACTACTAGAAGGCTCAGAGCGAGTGACATTTGAAACGCTATTAGCGCGCACTAACTAGCTAGCCATTTCACTTCGGTTACACCAGCCTCATCTCGAGAGTTGATAGGCTTGAAGTCATAAACAGTGCAATGCTTGAAATATTGCGAAGAGCTGCTAGCAAAACGCACGAAAGTGCTGTTTGAATGAATGCTTACGAGCCTGCTGGTTCCTACCATCGCTCTGTCAGACTGCTCTATCAAATCATAGACTTAATTATAACATAATAACACACAGAAATACGAGCCTTTGGTCATTAAAATGGTCGAATTCGGAAACAAAAGTTTGTTCTTTCAGTGAAATACGGAACCGTTCCGTATTTTATCGAACGGATGGCATCCCTAAGTCTAAATATTGCTGTTACATTGTACAACCTTCAATATTATGTCATAATTATGTACAAGCCTGGCAAATTAATTACAGCCTTTGTTAGGAATAAATGGACTTCACACAGTTCGCAATGAGCCAGGCGACCCAAACTGCTGCATATACCCTGACTGCTTGCAAGGAACGCAAGAGAAATGAAACAATTTCCCTAGTTATAAGAAATTCATGTTAGCAGGCAATATGAACTAAATATGCAGGTTTAAAAATATATACTTGTGTATTGATTTTAAAGAAAGGCATTGATGTTTATGGTTAGGTACATTGGTGAAACGACAGTGCTTGTTAAAACATCACCCGTTTGTCGAAGTAGGCTGTGATTCAATGAGAAATTAACAGATACCACATCGATTATATGCAACGCAGGACACGCTACATAAACTAGTAATATCATCAACCATGTGTAGTTAACTAGTGATTATGTTAAGATTGATTGTTTTTTTATAAGATAAGTTTAATGCTATCAAGCAACTTACCTTGGCTTCTTGCTGCCCTCGTGTAACAGGTAGTCAGCCTGCTACGCAGGCTCCTCGTGGAGTGCAATGTAAGGCAGGTGGTTAGAGCGTTGGACTAGTAACCGGAAGGTTGCAAAAACAAATCCCCGAGCTGACAAGGTAAAAATATGTTGTTCTGCCCCTGAACAAGGCAGTTAACCCACCGTTCCTAGGCCGTCATTGAAAATAAGAATGTGTTCTTAACGGACTTGTCTAATTAAATGAAGGTGTTTAAAAATATATTTATTTTTTATATATATCCGTGTCCAAAAATACCGATTACCGATTGTTATGAAAACTTGAAATCGGCCATTCCGATTAATCGGTCGACCTCTAGTACGGACAAGACCCAATCTGAACTAATCAAGTTTGGACATCATAGTAGAGCACAGTAAAGTACAGCAGAGTGGCGTTCAGTGCATTATACTGTACTCTAGTGTGCTTTACTCTACTGTACAGTGCTGTATTGTGCTGATATAGACTCAACTTCTCTTTACTGTACTGCAATGTGCTGTCTAAACTTGTGAAACAGATGTCTAAAATTCAACTACTTTTCAATGTCCATGCATGTCTGGTGCTCAGTGATTGAGGACGCTGGTTACAGTAAATGGAAACAGAGGGGGCTCATAGGTAGGTGTCAGTAAGAGCAGGGAGAGATGACATTAACTGGAGAGAGAGAGGTCGTCCAGAATTTTCACAATTATGAGCTGAACATGACAGTATGCCAGTGGAAGGATAGTAGCAGGTGAACCAACTGTGGTATCATTTCCCATTTTATCCAATGCAATCGCAGTCATTCTGTTATTGCTTTTTCAGTCATTATGTTATAGATTTTGTTACAGAATGACACATTTTAAACATGTATGGGTTTTTGAAACAGAAAGACAAGTCACTAGGCAATATTTCTTAAACTTACAGAAGGCAAATAATTTCAGCAATATTAAATATTATATATAATATTATATATTAAATATTTCAATGACCAGAAGCATGATATTTCTACCTTTAGATTTTGTGGCATAGAGAAAGCTAAGATATCAGACAGGGTGGGTGATATCAATAATACTCTGAGTAGAAGGGGATGTTTTTGGATTTTCACCCTCCAGACATTATTTCCTAAAGGACTTAATGATGAAATGCCTATGTATGTTATGTTGAGAATTTGAACATGAATTATGTGCCTATTTAAGATTTCTCTGTTTTTCGTATGATGTACCCAATGACTAATGTAAACTTGCTATGTTCTCATTGTGATTTTAGAGACGTGTTTCATAAGTCTTATTTATACACGTTTGTAATATTTATGAAATTCATATTGATATATTTGGTAGCACTTATGTTTTTCTCTTTGCCTTCAACCCCATTCGATGCGTAGAACGGATGTGGGAGGGGCTAGGTCTACATAGGGGTCAAAAAATGTTACAATTCACAAAAGCTCTGACGAAGGCCGTGAGGCCGATACGTAAGCTTATTAAATATCGGTGATACTATCAAGAGCAGTGTGCGGTTTCTTTTTTCCTTCAGCAATATTAAATATAAAATGTTGCTATTAGTTGGCAAGGGTCTTAACTTGAACAATATTGTGTTTTAATGTTATTCTAATAACTTGTAAGACTTTTTTTGGCAGATGTCCGGGTTAGAGGAGGGTTTGGCCGGGGTAGGCCATCAATGTGAATAAGAATTTGACTGACTTGCCTAGTTAAATAAAAGGTTCAATAAAAATAAAACATGTCTTCTAAGACCCGTTTGTTTGACCAGAAATCAAAGCCTTTGCTTTTTCCAAAATTTAAGATAGAAAATAGCTGAAAAAAATGTATATGCCCTAATTTAAAAAACATATATAGACTGAATTTTCATTTGACATCACATTTGATGTGCTCCTATAAACTTCACATGTTGGTGCTCATGGGTCCTTTAACATGGAAATGGCCATTACAAAATCTGCATCTTCCATGGTATTTCAAAATACTACTACATTCGTTGTCATCTCATAAAGGGAGTTCCAACAGTTCCCCTGTAATAAAAAAGGACGAAGCAAAACAATTATTTCCATGTTTTAAATCTATTTGCACTATTCCATAACAATGTCTGATGTTGACCATAAAACATCAAGTCAATGTATTGATGATGGAACTTATGCCCATCAAAATAGGGAAGTGATATCCCACGTATGGATCCATGTAATCCAGAGCCGCATTCCTTCACACTGGTTTGGGGGTAGCACTGGGGGACACTGGCCTTACAGCAGATTACTGTGCTGAGAATCAACAAATATACTGTAGCGTATTTTCTGATATTATTAACATACGCCTAGGTGGTGGCATTTTGCAATTTATGACTAGGCTATGGTTACATGTTACCTAAGTGGTTCTATATTTTTCATATGATGCCCATTAGATTAAAAAAAGTGCCAGTCATGACTTTCCCAATGTTGTAATTCCACAGAGAACCATCCATGTTCTTCAGTTCCTGATATGTCACTGTATATAATCTAAAACTATTTACACAATATTGAAACCAAGACAAATCACAAGTCATTGAAACCAAGACAAATCACAAGTCGGTTCTGAATGATTGTGCACCACATAATGCGGTGGTATAAGTTATACCATGAACATTAAGTCTGATTATGATAAACATCTGTCAACAACTTTTCAAACGCAAAATGCAAACCACATCTATTAGCATATTATGGATCCTTATGATACTTCATAATTCATGTATGGAGTATCTATATGAAACCAAAGGATAAGGCAACAGGTGAAACATGCATAAAAGTAAAATCCCCATATTATTCAGTGTGTAAATTTAACATTTAATTATGTAAGTTGACTGGGGTATGAGTGCAACCATATTTATCTACAGATCTGTGAAGAGATTAATGTTGAACGTAGCCAAATAATATTTTTCAGGTTTGTACTGACACAACATGCAGGTCATTGATTATGTATCAAGATATGGTAAGGTGTAGGGCAGGCTGTGCTATTATTACCATAGCCATTTATACCGCCATGGATTTGAAATACATGTCGAGACATGCAAAAAAAAAAAAAAATGGTGGTTTTCAACCCAGTTAGTGCAGGCGTGCACCACTGGCTTTCTCCCGTAAACTAACCTCGTTATAACGCGCGTAAGCGTACTAACTACATACTATTCTGTTTTCCCGAAAATACGCAAATTGACTAGAGTGCGTGCACTAATGAGGATACCGAAACCATGCACAAAGCACACGTCCAGGTCATATATACACACCTCAGTGGGTCCAGCTAACTAACCGCGAGGTTTCTTGCAACACTCGGGTTGTTAATATTCACCCATTTTGACCCTTTAGTCGAGACCTGTCCACCACCACGAAAAGGCAGCGATAGCTTGCTGCTAATGGAATGAATGTGTCCACGCGCTATTCCATAACAAAAACAATTTATATAAAATAACTTATAGTAGACAATATTAGCTCTTGGTACCAAGAAATTCACGAAAAACTGTATAAAAAAAAGTATTATTGTCAACGCCAATCACAAATGTTGACATGTATGTTTACGTTGATGAAAATGAGGGCGAAGGAGGCAACACTCAGTTGCTGCTAGTTAGTAATGAGCTGGCTAATTAAATATCTGGGCTAGCTAGCTAGAGGTAGCCACACTATAGTGTCAAAACATGTGGAGCTGGCTGAACTAATGTAAGTTAACTAAGCTAACTATCTGGCTAGCAATCGAAGTAGCACAATGCTAGCTAATGGTCGTCCTTACCAGATGGAATTCTTTATTTTGAGCTGCAACGCATTGGCCTCAGTCCCTTGCAGTCCAGGAACTAGGGATGGTAAGGTGCTTATTCCAGAGCCCAGCTTCGGGAGCTGATCATGTTGTTGTTGATCCTCAGTCATCACGATGAGATTCAGGATGGGAGGAAAGGGATCTTTAACATGCAGGCCTCAACTTGGACCTCGAGATAGCAGTTATTTTCCTACTGTACATTACCGACCCACTCGTTCTCATTTGCGATATACGTGGCCTCAGTTCCAGGGTAGAAACGGTGCCGGGAAAACATTGTTAGACGGTTAATTTCGAACACCATGCACAGACATGTTTAAAAAAAATAATCACAAGTACAGAGGAATACAAAATGCAGGCTTTCCCCAAGATTCCGTCGCAGCCTTGTGGCGACCCGTGCGTTTGCAAACACTAGTGGTGGAAGTGTTTGTGACGCTGACTAGTATTCTGCCAGCAGGACGAACGATGACGTCACATTGAACCCTTCTAAATAAAAGCCTGCATTTCAAAATATTGCAATGTGGATAACTAAATCAAAAGATATTTACTTTTAACATGTTTTTTGTCTCTACTAACCACATATGTGTAGGTTTGGATGGGGACGGTGTAGCACGGTGTAGTTTGTCTTGCCTTCACCTAGTCAACATGGCATCTTATTGGCTGGTTTGCGTAGCTTGCTTACGAGGGGGATGTTCCAGCTAGAATCGTCCCAGTGAACAAGCACCAGCACTCTGCGTGAGTGCAGAGTTGGATGGTGAGACGTGCATTGCATGACGTGCAATTTTGTGCCGTTCCTATCAGGTACATTGTTAAAGATATTATATTGTATATTGTAATTGTATTATTTTGGTAACTAGCCCAGTGAACAAGCACCAAACCAGCGTGCGTGAGTGCAGAGTTGGATGGTGAGACGTGCATTGCATGACGTGCAATTTTGTGCCGTTCCTATCAGAATAAATCTACATGACTGGTGCTACATGTTGGAGTTCCGTGTCGATGACTGATTGTACACAACGCAAGAAGAGTACTGTTACACTAACCAAATATGGTTAGTTTTGGAGTGGGACTGTGTTGTACATACACAGGAAGTAGGGGTGCTGCAGCACTGAAAAATCAGAATAATATTTCATTACTAGTCCTTTATTAATGGACAACGTAGCCTTGATTATTATAATTTTTTTCCACAAAGTTTTTTTCCTGTTCTCGTTCTCTACAAGCCAATATGTATCCCATGTACAGTCCATTACAGTATATTGCATTGGGGCCTATGTAGGGGAGGAGTGAAAAGCCTGCAGCAGGCCATGTGACACAGTCCACCTCCAAAACTACACCCTTCTCAGTATTTCCCACCCCACTTTAGCTGAGACAGGTATAAAAGTTATCTCTACAAGCCAATAAGTATCCCCGTATATTGAGCTGCAGTGAAAGGACTGGGTGGAGTAAGGAGTCACCATTACTCTGAAACAAGATACCCATGTAAGTTTTGCAGACTATCTATTGAATAATTCCAATAACAAATATTTGTATTTGATTAAAAGTGCATTCATTTAAATATAGCCTACATAAAAGCTTTCAACATACCAGTATTTTTGTAAATGTTCAAAAGAAATGATGGTATAAATACAAAATGCATAAAAAAAATATAAATTCACAGTTCAGCATGTAGCATGGTAACTCTTATTTTGAAGAAAGAAATGCACGATCGTTCTACCAGCATAATATCCTACTGCTGGGAGAACGGTAATGTTATGCTGCTCCTGCTGCTGCTGTCAGGCATCGGTAGCGCAGACTGCACGAATGAAGAATAACGTGCTTTTTTGGGGTTGTTTTTACATGACCGTGGTGAGCAGCCAAAAAGTGACCAGCCAAGTACTGTGTGCCTACAGTAAAAATGCATGAATGATCAGTACTATGGACGTGGTCTTCAATAATCCAATGAGTTTGTAAAATAACATTTTGAAATGTCTATTTAATTTAAATGCAATTATTTGCAATCAGTGGTGAACAAATTAATATATCTATAATGGCATTATGCTCCATGTGTAGACGTGCAGCGAATCTGTTAGCCTAAGTAAGGGCTGTCCCCCTACACATTTGCACATTTCATGTTTAGCAAACAACTCAAATGAATGTGTTCATTGGTCCACAATGGGCCCTAACATAATCTTTTTCTTAAACGTATCAAATTCAACATTATGGAAAACAGCGAGCACAGCAAATGTGCGTGTTCCTTCGCCTTGTCGCACAGCCGAGAAAAACATTTGACCACGACTTGTTGCTATGCAACCGCAAAGCCACCCGCCAGATTCAGCACCACAAAATGTCTGTAAGAAGAATGCATGCGGTGAGTCAATGTATTGTTTCAAACAACTAGCTAATTACAGTATTATACTGCTAAAAAAACATGAACATACCCATTCACAAGTTAAATACAAGAAGAAATAACTAGCTATAGCCACCTTTATGTGTCCTAGCTATACCGCTGTTTAAGATCTAAGTTAGCTAACGTTAACTGCTAGCTAGATAGTTAGCATGCTAGTTAAAACTGTAACGTTATATTTATTATACGCTGTCTGACTTTCAATGAAAGCGTTGTTCCTTTGAAATGTTATATGCCTGTTGGCTAAAAGAACCAACAACTACTATATTTTTAATGAGCTACCTAACTTACTACATTTGTTTATTTAGCCCAAAAGACTCATGTCATCCAAGGCAGAAAGGTCTCAAGGAGGAAGATCTGTGAGACGTCCAGCCTCTGTCCCCTCAAAGAAACCATCCACGATAGACCTACTTGCTAAAGAGGAGGAATACAAGTGAAGTTCCTTTCCCAAACATCTGTTGAGTCAATGTAAACTGTAAACTGTATCATATGAGTTCCATAAATGCAGAGCTGGAGGCAAAAACAGCCAAACTAGTAAGGCAAGCGGAACAGGTTATGGTAAGTGGTTTAAGATAGCTACCTGGACAATTGACACACTTCAGAACAACATAAAACATTCATTTTTAGACATATTTGTTTTATTTAAACTTTTTGTCCTGATTGTTTTTTCTTTATTTTTTTCAGAGTGACCAAAATTAAGTATTGTCAAAGTCAATCTCTTTCCACCTTGATGTTGACATTGAGGATGAGGAGGATTTCAGGTAATAAAATATTGCATTGCTCAAAACATATATAATTTCAGTGTAGTAGACTGGATAAGAATATATGAGAACTGCCTATAATACAAATGTATTTGTCTTTAGGAATGTGAACATGCTGGAATCTTCAGTTATGAAGCCCACTTCTAAGGTGCAGTATTCAATTCAGTTTGATACGTAAAATGTAACATCTCAGAGACACAAAGGTAATGTAATCAGTTAGTAAAACTGGGGGAGAATTTCAATTGTATTTCCTTGATTCCGCACGTCCTCTTCAAACCCCATTTCAAACCCCATTGGATGGGAAGGTCAGAGGGGCGGGACTTCTGACTTTCTCATTCAATGGGTTTTGAGGAGGCGAGGAATTAAGGAAATCCAATTGAAATTCTCCCTAAGTCATATTTCCATTGCTCAGGTAATGACAAAGAAAAGGGTCACATCAAAATCCAATTCACAAAACAGACCTGGATACCAGAGAAAAAGACAGTAAGAATGTTATCCTTGTCACAAATGTTTGCACAAATATCTATTGGAAACATTGGAAGATTGTGAAAGGTAATGGCTTAATGAGTGTCCAGCGTTGTTGATATTCAGTTCCTTATGTTTGTTATGACTTTTTCAACTTTTTGTTTGAGTTGTATTTTGTTTATTTGTTACTTTATTTCAAAACAACAAAGACATCTGCAGTTGATGATGTTGCAGTTCTTAAAGATTGTGTGGATTTTTCCTTGGCTAAAACAATATGTAGACATTGAGGGGAAGCTGGATGATGGAGATACTCATGTCAATCTTATGGAAGACATCATGCGCTGTGTTGGTGATGAGATGGGATCAGGTGAATTCTGATTTAATTTATTACACTTTCTGTGGCTTTCTCACAAATTTACAATATCACATCTGGAGCACAAGAATGGTTATTTTCAAAAACATTCATTACAAAAAAACAAGTTATTTATCAGAGTTCCAGAATATCAATTGTTTCAGCCTTAGTTCATCGAGCTTCTCGCATATCCTAAAAATGATATAATTCTTTATGTAACTATAGTATACTTTTTTTGGTGTGCTGTGTTTCAGATGCACAGATCCGTTTTCTCAAAGCAAAACTTTGTGTAAAGCAAGAAGAATTTAACCGGCTGTCATATGAGTGCAACATAAAAGTAATGATAGAAATATGAGGGATGGAAATTAGTTATATTTTTGAGTAAAATGTAACATTGAAACAAGAATAAAACATGTATTTATTCTAGGATTATGCAAACAGTAGTTTAAGCACCAACATAAAGGAGGTCGAGGAGGCTCGAGCAGGACTACAGAAGACCACAACATTCAGCAAACCCAGATAGAGAAACACAGAGCTTTAGCGGAGGAGTCAAACAGAAAAGGTGATGGGCTCCAGCAACAAGTAACTGCTCTACAGAAGGTGGGTGTCGAGGATAAAACAGTTATTACATTGATTATCTTTCTAGTTAGTCATTTGATAATATTAAACAGCACCTATTGTAACCATGAAAGTCCATGAACAGTGACTGAGAGAAACCTAGATGTGTATAGACAGCAGTTGAGATAGCTGTTAATGTCTTATTGCTGAATGGGGAGGGGGACATTATACAGCTTAGACAAGGTTGTTAATAAAGGATGAAATCAACCTCTCAGCAGGGGAATGCCTGGTATGGCCTCATTAACATGGTCAGCCTGTAAGGTGAACCTTTCCTGCAGCTGGCGATAGTACGGCGCTCATATGACAGATATATTTTGAATTCAGAGAAATCCCACATTACATATTAAACAGTGAACTTTGTTTGTACTGAATGAGCTAAAGATTAAACAGTACAACATATAAATATAAATTGGGGCTGCAGGTAGCCTAGTGGTTAGAGTATTGGACTAGTCACCGAAAGGTTGCACGATTGAATCCCCGAGCTGACAAAGTAAAAATGTTGTTCTGCCCCTGAACAAGGCAGTTAACCCACTGTTCCTTGTCCGTCATTGAAAATAAGAATTTGTTCTTAACTGACTTGCCTAGTTAAAATAAAGGTAAATAAAAAATCCCTACACCACCACATATACACAAAATGTTCAATATCACAATGTGTCTGTACCTTTCTGTGTCTCTTCACAGTCCCTGTTGTTCCATAAGGTGTATTTTTACCTGCTTTTTAAATCATATTCTACTGCTTGCATCAGTTACCTGATGTGGAATAGAGTTCCATGTAGTCATAGCTCTATGTAATTCTGTGCGCCTCCCATAGTTTGTTCTAGACTTTGGGACTGTGAAGAGACCTCTGATGGCATGAGTGTCCGAGCTGTGCTAGTATTTTAAACAGACAGCTCTGTATATTGAGCTTGTCAACACCTCTTACAAAAACAAGTAATGATGAAGTTAATCTCTATTCCACTTTGAGCCATGAGATTGAGATGCATGTCATTAATGTTAGCTCTCCGTGTACTTTTAAGGGACAGTTGTGCTGCCCTGTTCTGAGCCAATTGCAATTTTTCCCAACTCCCTCTTTGTGGCACCTGACCACTGTGGTGTCTATGGCTATGCCGGATTAAGTGATATGACATGCTATTTTATAAAATCTTTTCTCTGTAATTAATATTACCTGATTAAGATAACCATGTAAATGTAATTAACTAGAAAGTCGGGGCACCACGAAATAATGTTTATAGAGCTGTTATCTTCCGAATAAACTCTTAAAGACCTGGTAATCTTTTACCTCAATAGCAGTCAATATTTAATCGTCGCCTTATTCAGTCTCATCTGAAAGTTGTAAATTCTTGGTTATCTTCACAAACCCTGGCTAACAAGTTGAATCAGCAATACAACATTTGGTTTAATTATTTATTTACTAAATAATCACAGAATTACATCTACCCAGAATGGATCATACATTGATTACAAATTATGTCATAAAATAAAATGTCCCTAGTGGACGGAACAGATATGACGGCTGGTTACACAAAGAAAGGGGTTTGGGTTTTGAATGAAAGAGCGGGAAGACTGAGTAACAAAAGGGAGAAGCTATGCTATCGTAAATACAGAATCTTATGCATTCTAAATAACCACCCATTTGGTAAAAGGAAAATGCAATAAATATTTACTCTGAGCTGCGCTTCAATAGGTTGGTCGTAGATGGAAGGCCGGGTTGCCCAGCAGGGATCTCTTGTCCTCTGAAGAATGGCTCTGGTGGTAAGCTGGATATGTTGTAGTATCGTTGTGTGTGTTAGATTGAATACGTCGTTCGTCCTTTCCTAGCCCACGTTTACAGCGGCTGCTGCTAACTCAACGGCTAGGAGGTATCACTTCTGGAGTGAATAAGAGTTCAAAGTTCATACCAAGCCATACTTTTAAGCTCGTGCTATATTCTGGCTGGTATAGTTGAAATTCATCCTTTCGGTGTGTCGATCGTCACCTTCACATTGAACACGATGCTAATTTCGTTAGGTTATTATCTGAGCCATTTTAACCTAAGACCGTCGTCCTCACGTCCTCGGAACAGCAAGTAGAATTTTTGTCAACAGGTTTATATAGTGGTGAAAGAAGGGCGTGTTTCATAGTTTACAACCAAAGTCTGTTCACTTGGGTGAGTGAGCAGAGTTTCTCTATGACAAACCGTTCTCTCATTTAAGAAGCTAAAATTACATTTAATCTTTTCACAAATAGTTTCATATTTAAACATTTAAATTGCACAACAATTCCATGTGAATCTGATAACTACAATGTATCGACTTTCCAAGATAGTTTATGTCATCCTGTCATTAGTAGTAATAGCTCAGACAACAACTGATCTGAGATAATATTCATTAAGTACGAACACATGTTTTCAACTGGTTGGATTACCGAAATATGGTTCCGTTTCCCACCTTTCAATGTTACCAGACTCTGTTACAAATTCTTTACAAGAGTCAACTCTATAAAGTAGAGAGAAAAGGTTTTATGGGGGTCATAAAACTCCCCCAACAGGCCAACGTCATGACACCACACTACTGAACAGTAGTCTGGGTGCGACGAATCTAGGACCTGTTGGACCTTCCTTGTTGATAGTGTTGTTAAGAAGGCAGAGCAACGCTTTATTATGGACAGACTTCTCCCCATCTTAGCTACTGTTGTATCAATATGTTGACCATGACAGTTTACAATCCAGGGTTACTCCAAGCAGTTTAGTCACCTCAATCTGCTCAATTTCCACATTATTCATTACGAGACGTAGTTGAGGTTTAGTGAATGATTTGTCCCAAATACAATGCTTTTAGTTTTGGAAATATTTAGGTCTATCTTATTCCTTGCTACCCATTCTGAAACTAACTGCAGCTCTTTAAGTGTTGCAGTCATTTCAATCACTTTAGTAGCTGACGAGTATTGTGTTGAGCCTTACTCAAAGCCAGTGACATGTTGTTAGTAAAGATTGAACAAAAGCATGGAACCTGGTCAGTTTGACATGGAAAGAGCAGGTGTTCCTAATGTTTTGTACACTTAGTGTATGTCCACTCCCAAAGAAAAGAAGAATGAATGGTTGATGGCTTCCTATTGCTTAGTCACAACAATTATCTGTTTAATTTATAACTATTCACATTTAATTTCTGAAATATAACGTTAATAAGTACATGTGATGACAGTCAGTTTTTGTAGCTATCTAACCAAATATTACCATTATCATTACAGTGCTTTTGAAAATGTGTGTTGGTGCGCTATAAAAACGTTACACAAAATGCTTTTACTGATTTAGCTTGCTCCCGTGCGTGTTTAACAAAGGAAATCGGGGGTTTGAAGAGAGCACAAAAACAGGCAGCAACCAATCACAGTGCCATAGAGGTAAGACTGAACAGAGGCTTGGAGGAAGTTGAGAGGTCCAAGACACAACTGACCAAGCTCAAGCAGATGAGCAAGATAAATTAAACCACCTATCAGTGCATTTAGTGATCACATCAATCATTTACACTAAATTGTATTGATAGATAGTGCTATGCTATTAGTATAGTTTAGATTTTGGTATTCAAGTTTGGCTTCTGTCACTTGTTGTATAACCCAGGTTAAATAAACCTGCTTTATGTCTATCCTTTCCAAAAGGACACAGCAGACCAGGAGCATAAAAAAAATAGAAACATTAAAAGCCAAAAACAAGAAGCTGGAAAAGAAAAAAGCTGAACTGATAGTGGGTTGTAAAAAACAGCTCAAACTGATTGATACACTGAAAAGGCAAAAAGTAAGTCCTCATATTAAATGCAAGTAATTGTTACAAGGCAGTATCATTATTGATATTTCTCCTTATCCAACTGACATATTTTTCCTCTTGCTTGAGCAGATGCATTTAGAAGCTGCCAAGATGTTGTCATTTACAGAAGAGGGATTCATGAAAGCTCTTGACTGGGGGAAATCATAAAGCAATACTGAAAAATGTATGTAATCCTGCTTGCCTTGAATGTATTCTTATGGTTAGCAACAACATTGATTATGTGTCCTTTTATACAGAATATATTTGTAATGCAGTTGTATTTTAAAAGTTTAGCATTTTATTACAATAATGGGTTAAATCATTTTAAACTGTAGTTGCATTATCACCTAATAAAGGAAATGGTGTAGTTTTTGTTTATTACCAAGTGACTTCAACTGAAAATTGCTGCACCTCCATGATAGGATTTAAGGTGTGGTGATATGCAGCTAGTGGGATACAAATGAGTCTTTGCAACTTAATACATTTTTGAGTACACCATCGCCATAAGAAATCCACCATTTGATACACACAAAAAACACACTAGACAGCATCTACCCAATAATGCCATCTAGTGGTGTAGTATAGAAAGTGGTTATTCATCATCTCCCCAGCCCTCTTCATTAAAGATGTCAGCCTGTCGCTTTTGGAAATTGCTTCTGAAGTCCTCATCAAAGTGTTCAAGGTCATCTTCCCGGAATATGCCCTTAACATTTGAAAATAACAGTCAGTTGCAAAAGTGGGATATTCCTGGAGCAACACTTGCAGTTGAACTAAAAACTAAGACAACCTCCTCTCCCTTACCTTAGGTAGATAGCCCAGAAGTTTTGTGGCATGGAGTTTGAGAAGGCTTTGCCTTTCCTCCTCAATGATCTGTCGACGCAGTGTCTCCCTCTCCTGTTCCATTGCTCTTTCTTCAGCCTCACGTTCCTTGGGAAGAGAGATCAAACTTACATTCAACAAATGTTCCTTAAGGTACCTACAGACTACCTCTGAGGCAGACAAAACAGTGTTAAACAGAAAAGCTTCAGTTACAATAGCACCACTTTGATGTTGGTAAAGAGTGCATAAGTGTTCATGATAAGAGCAATATACTGTACCTTGTCAGCCAGGTACTGCTGTCTCCTGTCCTCCAGCAGTTTCTCCACAGCCCTCTTGTGCTCAAGCTGCTTCATGCGACGTTTCTGGGCATTCATCTGCTCTATGCGGTCGTCCTCAGCAAACTTGGCCATCATCATCTGCCTGAAGGCCTCCTCCTCCACCTTCTCAGCCTGCCTCCGCATTTCCTTGAAGGCTATTTGCTCTTGGCAGGTCTGCTGCAACTCCAGCCTCTGTCTGATTCTCTTCTCCATATCTTCCTGTTAACCCATTTAAAAAGGGTTGAACCCTCTAAAGGCAGTTTGGAAATTTAGGAAATTATAAAATGTGGAAATGCTTGCTTACGATTTGTTTCTGCCTTGCAGCCTCGGCTTGCTCCTCCAGACAAAGCTCTTCACGAACACGCTCCATCTCGTCACGCTGCTGCCTCTCCATTTCAATCTTCTCAGTGAGCTAGAAGAAAGACATTCCTCAATAGCCATCAATAATGTATTAATAATTTCTCACTTTGTCCACAGAAAAAAGACGAACATATTCTTAACTATGAATATAGCCAAAAGTTTCGCAAATTGTGACTTTTCTCCCTCTTACCATCTGGTGAAGATGTTCTTTTGCCTGCTCTCGTTCTCTGACTTTCTCCATTCTGCTCTTTTCCTTATGCTGCTGGTAACTGGCAAATTCCAGGATGCGTCTGTTCTCAGCCTCCATCTTCTCCCGCTCCATCAGTCTCCACTCAGTCTGCTGGCTCTTGAACTCCTCTATGTACCTTTGAGTGGCTGTTATCTTTTCCAGTCTTAACTGCCTCTCCCTGAAAATAAGAAAGGTAATTTGATTTCATTATATACTGATTACTTGATCAGGCAGGAAACTTAACCAAATTGTGAAAACAGACTGCCACTGCCCACTCACATTTGATCCTCCTCATAGATCTTCCTGACGATTTCGTCAACCATGAGTTTCTCCTTGAGGAACTCCTCATAAGCCTCCTGTCTCTTGTGCTCTTTCTCCTCCAGCTGCTGTTCCAGCTCCTGCTGGTACTGCACCACCTCCTCGTAGCGCTTATGTTCTTGCTTCTCCTGCTCCATAGAGGCCCGCTCATGCTCGCTCTTCATCTTACGAGCAATATCAGCCTCCTGACGCTAATGTCAGAGAAAAATATGGATTCACAAAAAGCACAACCAACAAGTGTTTTGGTTCAAGTCTCAAATATCTCTTCTACCCTGGGAAAGGACATTATGAACTTACCACTGTCTCATATCTCATAGACTCCTTTTCAGCAATCTGTGCGGCCCTCTCCCGGTTTAGGTATGCAGACTTGAGCTGCCCCTCCAACTCACGGAGTTCAACACTAAAATGAAAAAGGAAACATTAACAGCAACATAAAACATCCATCCTGCAACAACTATGGACAGATTATTGTTGATACACTAACCCTAGGATTTTTATTAAAGCCTGAAAGGCACTTTCCCATCGGGCAAGTCAAGAGTATTTTTGGGTTGACCGAAGATTATGATCACTTGCCTGAAAATGTAAATTAGCTATTTACATGCAGCAGTTCCATATATTGCCTGCCTTTCCTCTACACATAGAGGAGGAATCAGAAAGATCAATACAGAAATTTGTGGTATTTTGGTTATCAGTAAAAAAAAAAAAATCTCAGAGCAGGCTCAACTTGCCCAACTGCCATAAATTGATTGTCTTTCAGCTTTAGGCTACTGGAATTCGTTGCAGTTGCCCAATGGTGCAACTGCTCAGTTCACTTGACCCAGGCAATAGGAGGGCAACCCTTAATGTCAATCTCTGCCAAGCCCCTCATGTTGGGACTTACCTGTTCTCTTTTATATATTGCCTCATTTTTTCATCTCTAAGCTTTTCATAGCTGATGCGGGCCAGTTCTTGTGCCATTCTCTCCTCTTGTTGCAGTTGCTTTTCCTTGTATATTCTCACCTCCTCTGCCTGTAAGAGTCAGATGAAGCAAGCAATTACTTTTAGGACCAGTTTCCCTGACACAGATGAAGCCTCGTTGTCGTTTAAGCAGGTGCTTTTCATGAATACTGTGTGAAAGCGTTACCTTGATGAGAGCATCCTCAATTTGGCTTTCGTGCAGCTCGTCTTGCACCTTGCGTAGGTATCGCTTATTTTCAAGTCTCTCCTCACTCATTAGATTGGCTTGCATTTGTCTGTCCTTAGTGATGCGTTTTGTCTGGTCTTCTCGTTGCTCCTCCTGCCGTCGAAATTCCGAGATCACCCTCTGCTGCTGACTGTGCTTCATGTTGCGCCACTGGCTCATTGAAGCCTTGAGGAAAGACCGCATTAGTTCATTTTGGTCAATGTATCAAGCAAATACATTTTTTTTATAAAACCTTTATTTAACTAGGCAAGTCAGTTAAGAACAAATTCTTATTTTCAATGACGGCCTAGGAACAATGGGTTAACTGCCTTGTTCAGGGGCAGAACGACAAATTTATACCGTGTCAGTTTGGAGATTCAAACTTGTAACCTTTCGGTTACTAGTCCAACGCTCTAACCACTAGGCTGCGCTGCCGCCAGTGGTTATAATAAAAGATAAATAAACTTGAGTACCACTCAAGCTAGCTAGCTAGCCAGCCTGGCTTACTTAGCACTAACAGCTAGGTCAGGGGTTTTCAAAGTGGGGTCTGTGGACCAGATCAAAATATTATTATTACAATTTATCCTTTTTTTTTATGAATATTGCTAGCGCCAACATAATTAACCAATTTTATACAAGGAATCTGTGTAAGTTTAGAGGGTGCAATACAATGTACTATCATGAATCGCTATTGATGCTCTTAATCCTCTACGGGATCGGTGTCCCTATACCGGGACTGTTGAGCGAACAAGTGCTAATGTGTTTAGCATGACGGTGTAAGTTACAGCAAACTTCCCAGGACATAGACATGTCTTATATGTGCAGAACACTTAAATTCATGTTAATTTAACTGCACTGTCCAATTTACAGTAGCTATATTACAGTGAAAAAATACCATGCTATTGTTTGAGGAGTGCACAACAACAGCTTTTATCACAGCAACTGGTTTGATACATTCACCTCTGTGGTAAATAATGTAGTTACATTCAGTAATCTTGCTCTGATTTGTCATCCTAAGGGTCCCAGAGATAAAATCTAGCATAGTTTTGTTTGATAAAATCAATGTTAATATTCAAATGTAGGAACTGGTTTGACAATTTGAAGTTTAAACCCCTGCTGTCTCAACACCCACCCTGCAATCTAGATGTGTGAAAGTTAGTGTATAAGCTAATGATTCATCATGTATGACATTCCTGGGAGTGTGTAAACTTACAAAAATGATATGGTAATACAAAATGTATGTTCTCTATAGTTATGTACTTCAAAATGTATCAATTGACCAATTCGGCAGACTTGATACAAAATACTGTCTAGTATTGCAATGCTCCACTGGATCAATCGGAAACTATGCATACACTGCTGCCACCTGGTGGCCAACATCTAAATTCCATCAAAGATGATGGGGGGGGGAAAAAAAGAAAAAAAAAGATGCATTATCTTTTACCAGATCTAATGTGTTGTATTCTCCTACATTAATTTCAAATTTCCACAAACTTCAAAGTATTTCCTTTCAAATGGTATTAGTAATATACATATCCTTGCTTCATGTCCTGAGCTACATGCAGTTAGATTTGGGTATGTCATTTTTGGCGAAAATTGAAGGGGAAAAAGGGTCAAATCCTTAAGAGGTTCCAGATGCACATGTTCCTGGGAGGCACAGGGATATAGTATCCACAGTGCTCCATCAATGATCAATGTGTTCAACTGGATTCTTCTTGTATTCCTCAAATGTTGTTTTGAACATAATGCACTGTAATTTAAGCTTTAAAACGGTGAAATATTATCTCTGCCCCAAGGCAAAATGTGTAGAATTGCAGGACATGTACTTAAACGGCAACATTTTATCTGATGCCAAGAGAGCCTTAAATGTTATTTCCCGGTGACCGAGACTTGGTTAGTCCGGCCGTGCACTGCAGTAATAGTACAACTGCTTGTATCCTATCTTTTTTTTAATCGCACTTTAAGTAGAAGTTGTGTTCTGGTATTCTGATGGGTCTATAACAAATTTGGTCCCCGACGCAAACAAGTTTGAAGTTCAGGAGCTAGGTAAATTAACTAAAAGTTGGTTGGTTCTCAGCTAGCTGACGTTAGCTAACGACGTTAACCATCGAATAGCTAGATCATTTTCATGGAAAACACAATAAAACAATCTACAGCCAAGTAATTTACCATCATTGCGTGGAGCTGTTGCAAGCCTCTCGTTGATTTGTATGTTTTACCAGGCAGAAATGTAATAATCTTCTTCATCTACCACTTTGCTCCATTTGTTTTGCTTCCAGTCGTCTTGGTAACATCGCGCCTTTTGTGCCTAACAATAAACTCGAATGTAATTGGTTAAAAAGTCCGTTTGGTCCTCCCGTCTTCCCTAAGGTAACGTTACAGGTACTGCGCAGAATCAGTTAAGTTATTGACACAATTGTTCACAAACGTCAGACATCACCCACACACAAGTCCCAATTCTCACCCATGCTGACATCCCCTCCAAAATAAATACAATATAGTTTGTACAATGGATATCTATGTATTTTGTAGTTTAATTTTAAAAAGATGGACATTAATAATAGGATTACGCCGGTCCTGCAAATTATTTTAGAAAAGTATTCAATTGGCAGGTCCTTAAGGATGATATGGCTTGATTTCAGATTACTGGTATATAACAAGTTAGAATTTACCCTTCGGTGTATAATACATAATGTACCCTTCTGATCGATGCTGTGGACAGTATTATATTACAATGTCTTAAAGTATTCACATTCCTTGAATTTTTCCAAATGTTGTTGTTGCAGCCTAAATGTAAAATAGATTACATTTCGATTTTGTCGTCACTGGCCTACACACATATCAAAGTGGAATGATGTTTTTCGAAATTTCTACAAATTAATTAAAAAATGTAAAGTCAATAAGTATTCAATCCCTTTGTTATGGCAAGACTAAAGCTCAGGAGTAAAAATATGCTTCACAAGTCACATAATAAATTGCATGGACTCACTCTGTGTGCAATAATAATGTTTAAACATGCTTTTTTAATTACTACCTTATCTCTGTACCCCACACACATACAATTATCTGTAAGGTCCCTGAGAAAACTGAGGATAGATCAGCAACATTGTAGTTACTCTACAATACTAACCTAACTGACAGTGTGAAAAGAAACATGCATCCTATTTTGCAACAAGGCACTAAAGTAATACTGCAAAACATGTGGTAAAGCAATTAACACTGTATTCAGGACGAAAGTTATGTTTGGGGCAAATCTAATACAACACATTACTGAGTACCACTCTCCATATTTTCAAGAATTGCTTGTAATCGTTAAACTCCCTTGTCCTTTTCAGGATAAAAAAATTAACACAATGGAGCTAAACACAGGCAAAATCTTAGAGGAAACCCTGCTTCAGTCTGCTTTCCACCAGACACTAGGAGATGCATTCACCTTTCAGCAGGACAATAATATTAAACACAAAGCCACATTTACACTGGGGTTGCTTACCAAGAGAGTGAATGTTCCTGAGTGGCTGAGTTAACAGTTCTGACTTAAATCTACTTGAAAATCTATGGCAAGACCTGAAATTGGTTGTCTAGCATTGATTAACAACCAATTTTACAGAGCTGGAAGAATTTAGAAAATAAATGGGCAACTGTTGCACAATCCAGGTGTGGTAAAGCTTAGAGACTCAGCTGTAATCGCTGCCAAATGTGCTTCTACAAAGTATTGACTCAGGGGGGTGAATTAGATATTTCTGTATTCCATTTAACACATTACAAAAAAAATCTAAAAACATGTTTTCACTTTGTCATTATGGGGTATTGTGTGAGATTATTTATTTAATCCATTTTGAATTCAGGGTGTAAAATAAACAAATGAGGAATACGTCAAGGGGTATACTTTCTGAAGGTATATCTCCTTGAAGCCTGAAAAATGATGGGGCCGTGATATCACTTCAATTCAGGTGATCCAAAGGCAATTTTTTTTCCATTTTGATCCTTTTCACAATGATGCAGGGACCATAATAAACAAACTCTCAGAAGCATGTCATTTTCTTTTTATCTTGCCTTTACAGCAGGGTTATTCAACTCTTACTCTGTCCAGAGCCTGCTGGTTCTGTTCTACCTGATAATTAATTGCATCAGTCCCTGATTAGAGGAGAACAATGAAAAAAATGCAGTGGAACTGGCTTTGACATCCAGATTTGACTTTGAAGGTTTTACAGGATTTGCATATGCATTGTAGTCAAAAGGGCAACAATCTTTGAGTTTCACTTTTCAATGTCTCATTGAAACTGTCAAACACTGTCAGCCATAGTTGACATTGACAGCCATTCTATGAAGCGTGTTCCCATTGAGCATCATTAGCTGACATTTGGAACACTTGCAAACAAATACAGATAGAAATGACTGGGGGGTGGTGGCTGTGCATACGTGAGGTGTTCTCACTTCACAAGATGGCAATGCTCCTCAAAGTGCCCTGACATTTGACAGAAGTGTGCCTCCCTCGGAGACCTCATCTGTAAATCTTCAAAACGACTTAGCTTGAGGTGACAACTGAGTATTGTATTTAGGCTTACTGTGCCCCGCCAGTAAAGGAGATGCTGAAATAATATGACAGAATTTAGTCTCTGATCTCATTGTTTGTTTTATTTCTTATTTGTTTAAATTTCTCTCAAGAAAGCGATAAAGATCCCACAAAGGATAAATCTAGGTTTTGGTTTACTACTACTGTAGTGGTGTACCCTTTCTGCACTGTCATGTCCTCTTAATACTGGTACAGTACAAACCATTGATTACAAGACAATCAGGCAAATCTTCTAAATTGATGTTCCACACCGGATATAAACATAATAGACATTATTACTGCCCTGTTCTTGTCCATTTAAAAGTATGCAAAAAAAGTCTGCTTGGGCAAATTCCGTATGTATTATCAGCACATGCTGGCCAAAAGCGACACCTTTGCTGTCACCTGTCAAATAAATTCAATCCATCTCTAGCTTGTTTACGCATCAATTTATGTCACCCTTCTCCCTCAAGCTTTTTGTATCCACAGCCTCCCCATCAGCTGAAAATGCAAACTAACTAGCTGGCACAATGATCATTCATAGCAAAGGTGAAGACTTTTCAGTGCAAAGTCAACACTTATGTCAGTGTTAAACCTATCAAGATGCTTGTAATCTATGACAACTATTTGTGAGGTAACTGGGGAATCAATGCATTTCATTACTTTTCATGTAAACTGGGCAGTGATGAGCCTACACACAGTTGATCACCTCTCAACCATAATGAACATGGACAGTCAGTTCTTAATCAAGTCTCAGTAGCAGATTCCATAATGTATTACCAAAGTTTATTTACATGTTAGCACGACTGCAATGGAAACACTGAGGGGATTAGATTACCTGGCTCAGTTGCCCACGGTGGGAGGAATTTGCACTGGTGAAAAGTGATTGCATTCTTTTTCAAGCCAGGTGCTCCGCTCTGGCTGATGGCAAAATTGTCTCAAAACAAAAATGACGTAGGTTAAGCACGTGGAGTACTGAGTAGGATACTGGTTTCAAGTGAAATAGGTGACTGCTTTTGATCAAAACACTATCTATCTGCCTTCCCAATGCAAAGTAGTTTGAAAATTCAAACATTTTATGGAAGTGTTTCTGGATGATGCGCCATGCTGCCAGTTGACAACATGACCGAGCGGCGTGGACTACTGTTCGATTTGAGAAGTGCGCTCCTCCCCCCTCACTACTTTTGCCTGTGACGGGCCATAGACCGGTGTACCACGGTTCATTTGAATCAAACTCCCTCAAATGATTCAAATCCATTGGATTGCTCTCAAACTACAGACAATCAAAGGGAAAGTGATGGATTATAAAACTCAACAAAAAATGAAACATCCCTTTTTCCGGACCCTGTCTTTCAAAGATAATTTTAAAAAATCCAAATAACTTCACAGATCTTCATTGTAAAGGGTTTAAACACTGTTTCCCATGCTTGTTCAATGAACCATAAACAATTAATGAACATGCACCTTTGGAACGGTTGTTAAGAAACAGCTTACAGACGGTAGGCAATTAAGGTCACAGTTATAAAAATTTAGGATACTAAAGAGGCCTTTCTACCGACTCTGAAAAACACCGAAAGATGCCCAGGGTCCCTGCTCATCTGCATGAACGTGACTTAGGCATGCTGCAAGGAGGCATGAAGACTGCAGCTGTGGCCAGGGCAATAATTTGCAATGTCCGTACTGTGAGACGCCGAAGACAGGGAGACAGGACGGACAGCTGACCGTCCTCACAGTGGCAGACCACGTGTACCAACACCTGCATAGGATCGGTACAACCGAACATCACACCTGCGGGACAGGTACAGGATGGAAACTGCCCGAGTTACACCAGGAGCGCACAATCCCTCCCTCAGTGCTCAGACAGGCCGCAATAGGCTGGACTGAGGGCTTGTAGGCCTGTTGTAAGGCAGGTCCTCACCAGACATCACCGGCAACAACGTCGCCTATGGGCACAAACCCACCGTCGACGGACCAGACAGGACTGGCAAAAAGTGCACTTCACTGACGAGTCACGGTTGTGTCTCACCAGGGGTGATAGTCGGATTCGCGTTTATCGTTGAAGGAATGAGCGTTACACTGAGGCCTGTACTCTTGAGCGGGATCAATTTGGATGTGGAGGGTCTGTCATGGTCTGGGGTGGTGTGTCACAGCATATCAGACTGAGCTTGTCATTGCAGGCAATCTCAATGCTGTGTATTACATGTGATACCCTTCCTGCAGGCTCATCCTGACATGACCCTCCAGCATGACAACGCCACCAGCCATATTGCTCGTTCCCTGTGTGATTTCCTGCAAGTCAGGAATGTCAGTGTTCTGCCATGGCCAGCGAAGAGCCAAGATCTCAATCCCATTGCGTACGTCTGGGACCTGTTGGATCGGAGGGTGAGGGCTAGGGCCATTCCCCCAAGAAATGTCTGGGAACTTGCAGGTGCCTCAGTGGAAGAATGTAACAGCTCACAGCAAGAACTGGCAAATCTGGTGCAGTCCATGAGGAGGAGATGCACTGCAGTACTTAATGCAGCTGGTGGCCACACCAGATACGGACTTACTTTTGATTTTGACCCCCCTCCCTTTGTTCAGGGACACATTCAATTTCTGCTAGTCACATGTCTGTGGAACTTGTTCAGTTTATGTCTCAGTTGTTGAATCTTATGCGTATACAAATATTTACACGTTAAATTTGCTGAAAATAAACGCAGTTGACAGTGAGGACGTCTTTTTTTGCTGCGTTTAGTATATTAAAAATACATGAAATGAAAATGAAATGTCAATGGAAGTAGAGGTATCCAAAATAAACACAAAAGGCCTATATCTACTAGTGGAAGGATAGTCAAGAAGATATTTCCAGGATTTTTCACACTTGAGTACAAGTTCATAGATCAAGGAAAGCATAAACATTCAGATTTTGTATATTTCGACACACTACAGAAAGTCAAATTATTCACATTGTGTACCATTTTCACTTTCATTGAAAGCTTACAACCAAATTGAAAGTTTGACAGAAGTAAAATCTTGCACAGCTGTTAGAAAAAAATGATACATGTTTTTCCAAATGTCAAATCTAATAAACACATAGCACATCTCAGCTCATCTCCATCTGGTCAAGGACAGTAAACTAAGAAAATGGGGAAGAGAAATACATTTCAATAGTATGCAGTCTTAATAATACATCCGGTCCACTTTTCTCTACTCCGAGGCTGCTGATTCCTTCAGTGTTTCAGGACTGGAGAGAATGTCTTTGTTCTCTGCCCTGACTTCAGCTGGACTTTGAGAGGACGAGGAGTTGTCCTTTGCTTCCACGATATTGTTCACCTCTACATTTAAGGGGATGGACTCCAGGGAAGCGCTGACCTTCTTACTGTCGTCAAAGCTCACAGATTCCGGTTTGCTTAATGACTCATGCAAACACGCCACGTCCCCCTCTAACTCACAGGCCAAAGAACTAGAGGGGGACTTGGTAGCTGACTGCAAAGCCCACTCCTCCCTCAGCTCCTCCTCAACTGAGCTTTCCATGAGTGTTTCACTTACCATGGGCCCTGACTGCAAAGACTGGTCTTCCTCGACTGAACTTTCCATGGGTGTTTCTAGCTCTGTAGCCTGTGTGACTCCCTGGATCTGATCTACTGTAGAGATCTGTGGAAGCCCTTGCACTTCTGCCACTCCTAGCTGGTTAACTGCTGCATCATCGTTGTCTAGTAGAATAACATCACCAATTCCTGACTCTTGGGTCTGAACATATATTACCTCTGGCCCATCCCCTCTTTCAGCAGCTGGGGTGATACACAAGACATTGGAGGTCTCCTCCAATCTGGGAATGCTGTGAATGAAAAGGGGGGGTGGATGACACGTACCAAATCAATCTAATTGACTCCATCCAAGATGGTAAAAATATTTGTAGGTTCTATTTTGAGTGGACCATCCCTTAATTACCTGTGCAATTGTTCAAAAGCGCCACTCACTGTGGCAGTTTCAGCATTCTATGTAACAAAAAAACAAACAGATGCTGGGTTGAGGAAACGGTTCAAAATCAAACATATGTGTTTCTCAGGTACAATCCAGCTAGAGTAGTACCTGGATATCAGGGAAGATCAGAGCAGACATCCCTTGCTTATTTCTGAAACAGAACAAAAGATAAAATCACGACACATATCCATTAAACGTAGAGCCCTGTTAATAAAACAATTAATACAACTACTTTGGAGATAGCATATGGAATAGGGTAATGAAAACTTAAAATTCATTTTCAGAGCATAATTAAGGCAGGCTTATCAGCACAGAATTAGTATCCAAATAGTTACTATTTTGTCAAATAAAGATATTTTAATCATGAAGCAAAAGGACCAACATCCTTGTCCAGACAATCATTCTTCAAACAGAACAGGAATTTAGCATAAATATCAATTAGCATTGAATTGTGCATATTCAATTCTCAGGAGGAACAACATATTTATGAAATGATTACATTTGAACTTGATCTCATGTGTATTGTTAGTGCATTTGGCTCCTCAAAGGAATACAACAAATTAAGACGAGGATATTCTTGCAAAAGAGATTTTACAATGACCTTTCATTTCAGCAACTTCCCAATGACAAAATTACCTTACTTTAGGCACCCATTAATTAAGCAATGTTCTCTGGTATTAATTAAGGCCAAAGCTCCCATTTGCATTTGTGAAGGTCTAAAAAAAAAAAAAAAATCTGCTTAATATGCATCCCAATCAGCTTAACGTAAAAAGTATATGGTAAAGATTTCTCAAAATAATGGATGCTTCCAAACAAACTCGTAGGTCAGGGAGTTGGAAGTCTCACAAGTACTTGATCAAATTCTGAGATTCTCATTACAACACTATGAGGGATGTTACTTTTATTTTAGGATGTTCTCGTTATCTTCTGCATTGGGAGAGTAGCTACTCACCCTCTAATGCCGTCATCTACAGTACCACCTTCTCCTGCAAGACAAGAAAAACGTGACATGCAGACAGGTTATTATTATTATTATTATTATATGAACAAAATGTGACGCCTGGTTGTGAAGAATGTGATAAACGTTATACCTTTCTCTAGAATGACCTTACAGACGTGGTGTGGTCTGTCAATCAAATGCTTGCTCATGAGGTCAGTTCCATGCGCATCCGCCAGGAAGTCACAGTTCAGACAGACAAGGGTTAAATTCCTGCAAGACAGTAGGTAAAATGTGATTCATAATGAACCGAATAGAATAAATTTGCATGGTGCTTAATTATGGTAATGTTTGGTGAAAATGCAACACTACTTATTAAATACATCATTATCAAAAACTAGAGTGCAGAACAATGGCAACATTTGGGAATTGATTTGAGACCAGATTTGTTTAGTTAGGAACACGTACCTTAGGACAACTGGGATTTTCCTCATTTTCCGGAATCTCTCTTTTGAGATTGCACTATGGAACCTGACAAATATATATTTGTATATATTTAATATGAACAATAAGACATCCTCCCTGAGCCGACTAGGTGAAAAATCTGCACTTAACCCTACTTCCTCCTGTAAGTCGCTCTGGATAAGAGCGTCTGCTAAATGACTCAAATGTAAAAATGGGCATATACACTCACAAAACATTAAGAACACCTACTCTTTCCATGACAGACTGACCAGGTAAAAGCTATGATCCCTTATTGATGTCACTTGTTAAATCCACTTCAAATCATTGTAGATTAAGGTGAGGAGACAGGTTTAAAAGGGATTTTTAAGCTTTGAGACAACTGAGACATGGATTGTGTATGTGTGTCATTCAGAGGGTGAATGGGCAAGACAAAATATTTTAAGTGCCAATGAACAGGGTATGGTAGTATGTGCCAGGCGCACCAGTTTGTCAAGAACTGCACGCTGCCGGGTTTTTCACGCTCAGTTTCCCGTGTGTATCAAGAATGGTCCACCACTCAAAGGACATCCAGCCAACTTGACACAACTGTGGGAAGTATTGGAGTCAACATGGGCCAGCATCCCTGTGGAACGTTTGACACCTTGTAGGGGTGTTCCTAAAGTTTGGTACACTCAGTGTATAAATGTGTTATGAATCTGATACTCAAGGAGCTTTTACCTTATCATATGGTTTCCAAATGAAGTTTTGCAACTTGTCCGATACTTGCATGCACCACAAATTGCAACCATGGGATAGTGACTATAGAAGTCATAAATCTCAGAGTAGCACTCAATGCAGGTGTGTCTTCTTTCGCCAATACTAAAAAAGGTAGAGAACTCATTTGGGCATCATTAATTCATTTATATTTAAAGTACTATTACCTTCAGTAACACATTCTGAGATGCATTATTAAACATACAAGTTACTTGATTGGTGTAATATATTGATAACCAGGGCTCTGAAGTGTGACCATTTTGGTCGCAAATGCTCTTAAATATTTTGCTGTGCGACCTGAAATATTTTGGGAGCACAGTGCGACTATGAAAACAATCTCCCAGAGTATAATTGTTGTAATGATTAGGCGTCGCTGTACCGTTGTTTGAGTGACCAAGACATAAAAGCGAGCACAGATTTGTTACTGTCATGGTTAGGAGCTAATGCAGCACCACTACTGTGAAAACATATTGTTTCTAGCACAAACTGGTAAAAAGATCAACCATATTACCTGAGCAATGTTCTATTGTGAAGTGGTTATATATTTATAAACCACTACACAAGCTGCTCCAAAACCACTCGCAGGCATTTGTTTACCTGTTGTTCAGTCGTGTAACCTCATTAGCTCCTAACTTTTTTGAGAGCACCAGTTCTACCTATGACACATTTGAATTTAGAGCCCTATTCATAACCAACCATGAAAAGAATCAGCCCTGACCATAGTTTAGATCCTGTAACAGAAAATATGTAGTTTGTGAGGAAAAAAACAAGTTGACTGAGTGATGGACCAACCTGAGACTCTGCAACACATGGTTGTTCTTCTGCTGCTTAAGGAGCTTCTTGCTCACTGTGGCCTTGCCTTTACCCCCACTGCTGCCCTGTGTGGTAGATGTACTACTCTGAGCTTTTACTTTGGCTCCCTTCATGCCTGAGACCTCTGGTATGACACTGACACTGGATTTTTCAGCAGCATGGGTGGAACTGGGAGATGGCCCTGTCAGAGAGGCCCGGATAGTCACCTGAAATATTTATTAAAAAAACAGATCAAATTAAGATTCTCTGAATTCATGCCATGATTTAAACGCTTGTAATATAAATTGCTTTTAAATGAGGGCTTATTGCAGTTGCCATTGATTTTATCTATATTGTAGATAATTGGTACAGAGGTATTGAGATGTTTTGCTAGGCTAAATAAGAACAGTCAAAACCTTGGTTCCAGGAGGAAGGCCCTCCAGAGCTTTGGGTTTTTGGAAAGTCTTATGGTGCTGAGTCTTGTGATCCACTCTCTCCTTGTAGGTGAGGAAATTCAGCCTGCATTTCCCGCAACGATTAATTCCTTTTTTCTGGCAAATTGACAAAACAAGTACAATAGAAAAACATGAGACTGCATATAGGTACGGTTGAAGTCGGAAGTTTACATACACTTATGGAGTCATTAAAACTCATTTTTCAACCACTCCACAAATTTCTTCTTAACAAACTAGAATTTTGGCAAGTCAGTTAGGACATCTACTTTGTGCATGACACAAGTCATTTTTCCAACAATTGTTTACAGACAGATTTTTTCACTGTATCACAATTCCAGTGGGTCAGAAGTTTACATACACTAAGTTGATTGTGCCTTTAAACAGCTTGGAAAATTCCAGAAAATTATGTAATGGCTTTAGAAGCTTCTGATAGGCTAATTGACATCATTTGAGTCAATTGGAGGTGTACCTGTGGATGTATTTCAAGGCCTACCTTCAAACGCAGTGCCTCTTTGCTTGACATCATGGGAAAATCTTTAGAAATCAGCCAAGACCTCAGAAAAAAAATGTAAACCTCCACAAGTCTGGTTTATCCTTGGGAGCAATTTCCAAACGCCTGAAGGTACCACGTTCATCTGTACAAACAATATTAGGCAAGTATAAACACCATGGGACCAAGCAGCCGTCATACCGCTCAGGAAGGAGACGCGTTCTGTCTCCTAGAGATGAACATACTTTGGTGTGAAAAGTGCAAATCAATCCCAGAACAACAGCAAAGGACCTTGTGAAGATGCTGGAGAAAACTGGTACAAAAGTATCTATATCCACAGTAAAACGAGTCCTATATCGACATAACCTGAAAGGCCGCTCAGCAAGGAAGAAGCCACTGCTCCAAAACCACCATAATAAAGCCAGACTACGGTTTGCAACTGCACATGGGGACAAAGATGGTACTTTTTGGAGAAATGTCCTCTGGTCTGATGGAAGAAAAATTTAACTGTTTGGCCATAATGACCATCTCTATGTTTGGAGGAAAAAAGGGGAGGCTTGCAAGCCGAAGAACACCATCCCAACCGTAAAGCACGGGGGTGGCAGCATCATGTTGTGGGGGTGCTTTGCTGAAGGAGGGACTGGTGCACTTCACAAAATAGATGGCATCATGAGGGAGGAAAATTATGTGGATATATTGAAGCAACATCTCAAGACATCAGTCAGGAAGTTAAAGCTTGGTCACAAATGGGCGGCAGGTAGCCTAGTGGTTAGCGCGTTGGACTAGTAACCGGAAGGTTGCAAGATCGAATCCCCGAGCTGACAAGGTAAAAATCTGTAATTCTTCCCCTGAACAAGGCACTGTCAGGCAGTCATTGAAAATAAGAATTTATTCTTAACTGACTTAATTAAATAAAGCTAACATTAAAAATTAGATTAAAAATCTTCCCAATGGACAATGACCCCAAGCATACTTCCAAAGTTGTGGCAAAATGGCTTAAGGACAACAAAGACACGGTATTGGAGTGGCCATCACAAAGACCTGACCTCAATCCCATAGAAAATTTGTGGGCGGAAATGAAAAATAATGTGTGAGCAAGGAGGCCTACAAACCTGACTCAGTTACTGTCACGAAGGGCCAAAATTCACCCAACTTATTGTGGGAAGCTTGTGGAAAGCTATGTTTGACCCAAATTAAACAAATTAAAGTCAATGCTACCAAATACGAATTGAGTGCATGTAAACTTCTGACCCACTGGGAATGTGATGAAAGAAATAAAAGCCTAAATAAATAATTCTCTCTACTATTATTCTGACATTTCACATTCTTAAAATAAAAGTGGTGAGCCTAACTGACCTAAGACAGGAAATTTTTACTATGATTGAAATGTCAGGAATCTTGACAACCTGAGTTTAAATGTATTTGGCTAAGGTGTGTGTAAACTTCCGACTTCAACTGTAGATAATAGTTTCAGCTATCCATAGTAAAGGGTAAGATTTCAGGACAATGTGTCAATTCTGTGTTTTGTTGGTTGGTACAGCTAACAGGGTCATTGAATCCTTTTTGATTCTTACAGCATTGGCTGGCTTGGTATTAGACTAACGTTTCGGTTGGCTTTGTTCTATGGCTACATACAGTGATTTGTGGAGTTGATCTGGTTTGTTTTTTTGTCAGAGAGTGCCCATTAGGCAGGTGAAAGGAAGCAGACATTGCTGTAAGACAGTTATGTATTACATCAAGGTGTTCAGCAGACAAACAAATCAATCCAACCTCAGAATGAAAGCCAATAGGGCAACTCACAAGCGTGTTCAATAAAAAACATTTTTTTAAACCAGCCAGCTTTAAAACTCAAACTCTGAGAGAAAACTGTTTGCAGCATTCACTGCTTTATTAAGAGGCTGAAACATCAGGAAACTGACAGGAAATTACATGTGCCAGGTCAGTCAGAACATGAGCCCCATCAATCAAAAATGACCCAATCAACATATTTATTGATCATGAATTGTTGCACATATTTATCAATAGAAAAGTACCCAATATAAGCCTCTTACCTGATGCTTCATATAGTGCTGCATGTAGACATGACCACTTTTAAGAACTTTAAGGCAGAACGGACAAAGGAGATCCTTTGTGTTTTCATGCACCGTACGGAAGTGTGTGTCCACATCGGTAAAGAATGAAGACCGGTAGTTGCACACCTGGAAGGAGACAATTGAAGCATTAGTGTGAATAATAAATGGTTCTGGAGGATTACAAGTCAAATCCCTTCAATAATTTTAATTAAATGTTTCAATTCCTGATTGTAATGCCAGGGCATCTCTACTATCAACTATTATAACTTTTCTTTGTGAACAAACTACTATAAAAACATGATTGATAAAATGTACCTGGCAGACATAGGGCATCTCGCCAGGCTTGTGGTTGTCCTTCATGTGTTCCAGGAGCACTTGCTCAGACTCGAAGGCTAATTCACATATCTTGCAATTGGCTACAAAAACAACAAGAATTATTTACTAAAATGGGCCCAACTTGTTATAGACAGGTTGATTATCGTTATATAAATAAAGCTATGTACAATAATGTATGATTGCTTGAGACAGTGTTCAATACTTTAAGGTGAAATGTATGGTTTCATTGACATTTCATGTTGGTTGCTATTGACTGGTATGCCTACTTGAAGATTCGACCATGCTGTGGGCACTCTCAACGTGGCACTGCAACTGGAATGGGGTTGAGTACTGCCGGTAGCAGTGTTGGCAGGTAGTGTGGCTTTCCCAGCTCTCACTGTTCTGCTTCTCCAGCTCCAGATGGTGCTTCATGTGGTTCATGAACCTACAAGAGTCACCACAAAGTTCAAGATAAGACATCAGTAGCAATGTAGCGTCAGAAACCACAAATGCCAAAGCAACGAAGTGTCAGCTTTGCCGTTTATCTTTTAAAAATTGCATTGTAAAATGTAATTTTTAAACAAGCTATTAAAAACGAGAAAAATGTGTAACTATCCAATCCACCAGAGCAAATTTAAAAAATGTTGTGAAAATATGGTAAAAAGCTAATTTGCTTTTTAGTCAAACGTTTCTTTAAATAGTTATTTATGCATGTATGCATATATTTAATTAACTACCCTACTTCAACTTTAACCCACATTTAGAAAACGAAGCGAAGCCATATTCAATAACACTTCAACAGATCGTGGCCTATGTGCAACACCAAACCTGCACATCAGATTAAAAAAAAAAAATAGCAACCACTGTGCACCTCACTTCCTAAGCATGCATAATTGCCATTATAATACTGCCAATTACGCACAGCTTTTTGTTTTGCTTAATGATGTGTGGCTCGAGGGCAGCCGTGGAACACCACGACCTCTACATGTAACCGCTGCACTGACAAGGCAGGCAAGGCCCATTTTTCAGCCAGCAGTCTTACCTCAGCTCCCCTAATAGGGATTTTTATGCAGACAAACTATGACCTCTGCTGCCAGACTGGGTTCAGTACAAATGCGTCTGCCCATTAAAAGGAGCTTACAGAGGCTTTTCTTGCAACGTCCTGAAGCAAAGTTATTTAATCAAAGGAGCAGTTCTTACACCATCCAAACTAGCAGCCATTATTCATCTCTGGCCCCAAGTGGGAATATGAGTTGATATGTCATCCATCTGGGGGAGAAAACTGTGATGAGGGCTGAAACACGTTGAATCTCCTCTCTTCACATTGAAGTTAATCACTCTCCATGGGCAGAGGGCTCATTTAACACTTGTTCATGAACACCATTTCCATGCACCAAAACAGCACAGTAGACACTTGGGGTGACGTATTGACGAAAGGCCAGTTGATGTATCCATTCATTACCAATAACAGTGAGACATTCATGTAAATATAGAAGATATGTCCACTGATCTGCTTATTGGTGGCAGTAATTGTGTAATGTGTTTGCATTATGTAAACATGTGAAATGCCAAATGTATTGTTTTCATTATGCCACTGGACAAATAGGATATAGAGGAGTTCTCTAGATTAGAACATGACCTGTCTAAACAAACACATTTTGTGCAGTTGACACAACACCCTTTTTTCGTCACAAATAATCGTATTATTCAGGAATACAGTGGCTTCTTGAAAACAAAAGCAGAGCTACACAGCAAGCAACGCCTGCTGTAGTTACCTGACGTTGTTCTTGAGTACTTTCAAACAGCTCTGGCACTTATAGGTAAATGGGGTCTTATGCTGCTGCGATTTTGGTTTGTCTCCCTCAAATCTACCATAGTAGAAGTCTGTGACAAGCATGATGCGCTTGCTTGCAAAAAGGTAAGTAGACTTTGGGGTTGAGGGGAAGACACACTCCAACAGGTGAGGACAACATTTCTGAAATTAAAGTAAATGTAAAATAGGTGAACAAATTACAATCTGCAGAGTTGATATTGTAGTTCTTAAAGTGCCTCTAAGTCTCTGGTCCATGCACTAATAGCAAGGCTCGACATTAACGCTTGTCCTCTTGTTCGGGACAAGTAAAAAATATATATTTTGACAAGAACATAGATTTGTTCCAAATGGACAAGTAAAATAATTCACAAAAATCAAACAATTACTACGATCAGAATTGGATGTGAGAAGCAAACACTGAAATAATATTCAAATCTATTTTTCATGTACATAAATAAAAAAGCCTGCGCATCAAATTGTAATTGATATGCATATTAGCTACAGCCAGCCTCATGTCCAGACCGATGCTGACATGAGGGAGACGGCAGAAAATGTAGGCACACTTTAATGAGAATTTTACTTACATAAATATAGGCTAAACGGCAGCCATGTTTGACATATAATGAAGGTTATTAACATTACCGTCTGAAGGCTTGATTCTGACGACATACTCAAAGCACGTTCAGATCAAATGGTCACAAGACCAGAGAGTGAAAGACAGTACATGATGCGCACTGCACATCACCCACCTTGAATCTGAGCAGAGGCAGCCAACATTTTCAAACTATTTCATAATAAACTTAAATTGTTTAAAACCTGGAAGTTTCATGTCGAGGTTTTAAACAATTAAGCAGGTCTTAACTTTTTTCAAAGTAGTCGAGACTAGGCAAAATATGACCACAGAAATATTGAAACCAGAATTTCTCATGTTCTATTGGTTTTCAAATCAACAATATTTAATTTTCCAACAGCCAAAGGCATAATACTAGTCATGAGTAAACCATGCCAGTTTATACATCTTTAGATCTCCCCTCTTCATTGCTAACAGATATTTTAAACTCTGTCATATGAAACCGCTCGCACATGTGTGGAGCGCTTTTGAGAAAGGTGCTTTCCCACTAATTGCATGTTGGAACATTTATGCGTAGCCTAAGGCCATGTGCACATTGTTGAGTTTATAATAAGAAATAAAATTATCAACATTTTAAGCAAAACGGTCTGGTCTGTTGCATCAGCCTCATTGCTTTTATAAAAATACAAAAATATAAAAAGTATGTCATCCCAGAACTGTCCCAGAGTCTGTTTTGAACCGTGTACATGTTTTATCGTCCCAGGGACGCCCTTTAATATATAAAGACATAAAAAGTATTTGGTTGTAATTGTAATGTTGTAATATTTTATAGGCTACCAAGGGTGGCAAACTATTCTCAAGGAGAGCTTTAAAAGGGGCAGGGTTGTATTTTGAGACACAAATGAATATGCAAAGATGCCAATAGGCAGACTGTAGCCTAGCAACATTTATCAGATTTTTTTTAATGGTAAAAAAATTAAATAAATTAAAAAGTTATTCGTTTTACTTTGAAAAGTGGTTCCTTGAATCATATAATGATGTAAAAATGGTGTTAGCCTTTTTTTTGGAACAAGTAAACAAAAGATCTGTCCTTGTCCGAAGTACAAGTGGCTGAAAAAGTTAATGTCAAGCCCTGAATAGCAACATTATAGAATATTTATGTAAAACAATTGACACAGCTAAAGGCATGCATTTTAGAATGACTGAAGTAAACTCACCACCATGTGGTCTTTCATGACAGCTTGTTGGTAGAAATCAAATTTACACTTTGGACATTTTTTACAAAAACGTGCTCCATTTTCTAATATCTCCTGGGCGTGGGGAGACCCTGCAAAAACAAAAAAATGAAATTTCAGTTGTAAAAATAAAAAAGTAACCGTGCTAATGAATCTAGCTAATAACAAAGCATGCAACTGATGTAAGGAAACCCCTACCTATGCCCTGCTTTGCTTTTTTAGCTGTGCTGTTTTGGTCTTGAGGTAAACCTCGTTTGCCATAGTCTGTTAAAGGGAAGAAAATAGATTCATACTTACAAGTCACATGCAATCTTCAGATCATGAGGTCACACACAGTTTTCCTGACCACTTGACCTGGCCAGGAATATCTCTGGGTCAAACAAGTAAGATATTTTGGCTTACCCCAGCTGTTGCCTTTGGCTTGAATAACTGGGGACACAATCTGGAGGTTGGTAGAATTTGAGCGGTTGGGCTGGGAAGACAATGCAGCGGGGCCCTGCACATTGGACAAGGTCACTACGTTGTTGTGGATCATGTGCACTTGAGGCCTGTGGATAACCCCAGGTAAAAGCTTCCCTGGAGTCACCTGCTGCAGAATGTGCTGCTGGCCTGCTGCTGGAGTCATCTGCTGCAGAATGTGCTGCTGGCCTGCTGACAAAAACCCACAAACATTACAAATATGAAACACTGCAAAAAGCAGTATGTGTGTGCTGTGGCTGTATAGGGAATATAATTTTACTTGAGCATAGATTCACTAAATTAATTTCCAATTATTAGTCTGCTCTGAAATACAAAAATGTGTGTTATGTTTTGGTTTGTTGCTTGCCTGCCTGCAATCAAGTTAAGATGTAATATTTATATTTTTACCTGGAACCACAGTGAAAGATGTCCCAGGGGGATACTGTTTCCCAAGGGAAGCAAGGAAAGCTGAGTTGGCCGATAACTGTGGTGTGGTCATAATGTAACCCTAAGAAAAAAGGCAAACAGTTTTTATAAAAACATTGCACCAACACCACTACCGCCAAAAGTTGCATCTCTATAACTAAACAGGTGCCCAGTCAAAGCTCTTCTCTGTCCCAGCACCACAATCGTGAAAAAACCCGCATTTGGATTTCCTACTGACACTGACTTTGCTGATAACTACGTTATTGAGGGAACATGTACTTACAATTGTGATATGAGTTTGTCTCACCTAGCTATCTTAGGATTAATACAGTAATTGTACATTTCTCTGGATAAGAGTCTCTGCTAAATTACTCAAATGTAATGTGTGTTCTTTGTAATGTATAGCAAAGTGGAATAAGGGATATCTAAAGTAAAACACAATATACCTGGTTGTTGATAATGATGGGCTGTGGTGGCACTGCTGTTAAGGGTCGAGATGCATTGTTCAACCCTTTCCCAGGAATTATGATGTTGTGAGGAACTGGACCCCGAGTGAGATGAGCTTGGGGGGAGTTGTGTGTCATTATCATCCTAGGGGCTCTTGGTCTTCCAACTACACCACTTTGAACTGGGGTGGTCTTCACATTTCTTTGGTTGTTTGCTTCAAAGACAGGTCAGATAATTAACCACTCTTGTTTATCTATCAATGCAATAAAATCTATATTGATAATCATATTTACCAACTTTGTAGAGAAACTAAGGGGAAAGGATCAAATGGAAGGATATTGTGTATGCAAACTATCCAAACTAGAGAAAACAGACAGTGTGAGAGACCTAACATTAACTGAGCCATACCAAGAGAAGAACACATACTTGGTCTGGTGTTAATAATGGTGCCCTTTGAAGTACTAAGCTCCCCAACAAATATAGGTTCATCGTCGTCGTCATCATGTTTACCGTCGCCCAACAAATTAACTTCGGGTGTCTGTCTCTGCCATGGCTCCAGCTCCTCTTCCTCACATTCCATAAAAAGCTCGGACATTGCGAAGCTGAAAAATGGATGAGAGTTACGTTAATGTTCGCTAGAAACAAACAGTTAACTAGCTAGCTAGTCAAACGAAGTTAGCCATGGTTTCTTCAGCTAGCTGTGGGCTAACGTTAGCTAACATGTTTTGCGTACCTAACTAACTAACGTTAGTAGGAAAAGCTAGGAAATTGGAAACGTTTATTCCCCATAGCCGTGCGCCCGCGAGACTAGTTAGTTAATGGATCTTTTGCTTATTTCCCGTCGAAAAACCATAGCTAGCTACACAAAAGGCTGGAAATACAATGCAGAACACCACATAGTTAACTAGATAAACTAACGTTATCTACCAAAACGTCCAGTTGCCATCTATTTTAGTTCACTACAGTAGCTAGCTAACTCTGCTAGCCAGCCATTATTAGCTTGTGTGGGCAACCAATCATGGCGTCTGGCGCGACAACACAACATCGATCTCTTTGTTCCAACTTCATTTTATCTGATGCAGTAGTACTAAGAGATGTTTAAATGCTATTCAACAATACCAGCATTGTACGTATACCAGTGGCCAAGTACAGAGTCCACTTACCTTTTAATCTAACGTTTAACTGAGTGGTTAGTCCTTAGTACAAAATGAGAAATACCTTCAATGGAGCGCCTGTGAATATTGTGGTGGCTGATGGGAAATGTGGGGTTTGCTGAAAGGAAGGTTACCACTGCCTCAAAATTAGCTGTATCGTTAAAATCTATGAAAACAACAATTAGTTAGAGTTAACAGTTTGGTTTAACATCACATTTTAAGAAGATAAATTATAGAAATAGGCAGGGTTTATGACTTTGTGGAAGTGGCAACTGTTGACAAACATAGGAAGAGGCGAAGCATTAGTGTTTACTCCGCCCAAAATCTTCTTCTATGGTATAATGGCGGTGTGCAAACAGACACCGCCCAAAGTCTGTCCACGTTTTAAGCAGATCAGCTTAATTCTTCTTCTTGAAATGTGTATTGGCGGATCACAACCAACTGAAATGTGCATACACCGCCACCTACTGTACTGGAGTGTGAGGCCATCTATTTCTCTTATCTAGCCCTGTGTTTTCCCCTACCAACTGACTCTACACCCATTAAACCCTCACCACTATTCAACTCCCTAACAAAGCCTGTGAAAGCACTGTAGCACTTAGTCCCGACATTCCTATGCTGTCCCTTTGACAACATAGTCACATACAAACTATAGGTCCCCTGTCTGTCACAAATATTGAATTAAATTCCATTTGAACTTACTCTACCTGTTGTCCACTGATTTTGTCCTTTTGTTGGTAGAAATTTAAGACAAAATATTCTCAGGAAAGTATTATTAAACCAGCTTCAAAACTTGTGTCTCTGTGTTAGCTATCATGGTTTGCTTTCTCATCACCTAAAGCATGCGCACAAGACAGAAGAACGTGCACACAATGCATGCGTAGTAACCAAAGTCTTGCAAGTGTTTACATATATAGTTTTGCGCATGTGCCAGGTAATAGAAATGTCAATGGTAGTACCAGAGTTTGGAAAAGTTTGTTTAATGATTATTTTCTGTGGATGTTTTTACTCAAATTACAACACACAAAAGGACCAACCGCACAGACAACCGATAGAGGAAGTTTAAATGAAATCGTATTAGAAATGGTTTATCTTTTCTCAAATAGAGCTATCTTCTGTATACCACCCCTACCTTGTCACAACACAAGTGATTGACTCAAACACATTCAGAAGAAAGAAATTCCACAAATTAACTTTAACAAGGCACACCTGTTAATTGAAATATATTCCAGGTGACTACGCTGGTAGAGAGAATGCCAAGAGTGAGCAAAGCTGTCATCAAGGCAAAAGATGACTATTTTGAAGAATCTAAAATATATTTTGATTTGTTAAACACTTTTTTGGTTACTACATGATTCCCATATGTGTTATTTCATAGTTTTAATGTATTCACTATTATTCTACAATGTAGAAAATAGTACAAATAAAGAAAAACCCTGGGATATGCTTAACACCCCGGCCGTCCTACAATCTAAGGTAGATGCCCTCAATCTCACCAAAACTATCATGGACCCTACCAGGTAAAACACCAAATCCGTTAACACGGGCACCCTCATAGATATCATTCTGACCAACCTGTCCTCTAAATACACCTCTACTGTCTGTCTTCAACCAGGATCTCAGCGACCACTGCCTCATTGCCTGCGTCCGTAATGGTCCCCTCATCACTGTCAAACGCTCCCTAAAACACTTTAGCGAGCAGGCCTTTCTAATCGATCAGGCCCGGGTATCCTGGAAGGATATTGACCTCATTCTGTCAGTAGAGGATGCCTGGATATTCTTTAAAAGTGCTTTCCTCGCCATCTTAAATAAGCAGGCCCCATTCAAAAAATGTAGAACCAGGAACAGATATAGTCCTTGGTTCACTCCAGACCTGACCTTGACCAGCACAAAAACATCCTGTGGCGTTCTGCATTAACATCGAACAGCCCCCGCGATATGCAACTTTTCAGGGAAGTTAGGAACCAATATACACAAGCAGTTAGGAAAGCAAAGGCTAGATTTTTCAAACAGAAATTTGCATTCTGTAGTACAAACTCCAAAAAGTTCTGGGACACTGTAAAGTTCATGGAGAATAAGAGCACCTCCTCCCAGCTGCCCACTGCACTGAGGCTAGGAAACACTGTCACCACCGATAAATCCACGATAATTGAGAATTTCAATAAGCCTTTTTCTACAGCTGGCCATGCTTTCCACCTGGCTCTGCACCCCCCACAGCAATTTGCCCAAGCCTCCCCCACTTCTCCTTCACCCAAATCCAGATAGCTGATGTTCTGAAAGAGCTGCAAAATCTGAACCCCTACAAATCAGCTGGGCTCGACAATCTGGATCCTCTCTTTCTAAAATGATCCACCGCAATTGTTGCAACCCCTATTACTAGACTGTTCAACCTCTCTTTCGTATCATCTGAGATCCCCAAAGATTGGAAAGCTGTCATCCCCCTCTTCAAAGGGGGAGACACCCTAGACCCAAACTGTTACAGACTTATATCTATCCTACCCTGCCTTTCTAAGGTCTTTGAAAGCCAAATTAACAAACAGATCACCAACCATTTAGAATCCCACCATACCTTCTCTGCTATGCAATCTGGTTTCCAAGCTGGTCATTGGTGCACCTCAGCCACACTCAAGGTCCTAAACGACATCATAACCACCATTGATAAAAGACATTACCGTGCCGCCGTATTCATCGACCTGACCAAGGCTTTCGACTCTGTCAATCATCGCATTCTTATTGGCAGACTCAACAATCTTGGTTCCTGTTGTCCGGACCTCTGGTAGTCTCTATGGGGGAGCCACAGGGTTCAATTCTCGGGCCAACTCTTTTCTCTGTATACATCAATGATGTCGCTCTTGCTGCTGGTGATTCTCTGATCCACCTCAACGCAGACGACAACATTTTGTATACTTCTGGCCCTTCTTTGGACACTGTGTTAACTAACTTCCAGATGAGCTTCAATGCCATTCAACTCTCCTTCCGTGGCCTCCAACTGCTCTTAAATGCAAGGAAAACTAAATGCATGCTCTTCAACCGATCGCTGCATGCACCTGCCTGACCATCTAGCATCACTATTCTGGATGGTTCTGACTTAGAATATGTGGACAACTACAAATACCTAGGTGTCTGGTTAGACTGAAAACTCTCCTTCCAGACTCACATTAAGCATCTCCAATCCAAAATTAAATCTAGAATCGGCTTTCTATTTCGCAACAAAGCATCCTTCACTCATGCTGCCAAACAGACCCTCGTAAAACTGACTATCCTACTGATCCTTGACTTCGGTGATGTCATTTACAAAATAGCCTCCAACACAATACTCAGCAAATTGGATGCAGTCTATCACAGTGCCATCCGTTTGTCACCTTTCCTTCCAGCTCTCTGCTGCCAATGACTGGAACGAACTGCAAAAATCACTGAAGCTGGAGACTCATATCTCATTCACTAACTTTAAGCATTAGCTGTCAGAGCAGCTTACAGATCATTGCACCTGTGCAGAGCCAATCTGTAAATACCCCACCAAACAACCTCATCCCAATATTATCATTTTTTATTTTTTTTTGTTCCTTTGCACTCCAGTATCTCTACTTGCACATTCATCTTCTGCACATCAATCACTCCAGTGTTTAATTGCTAAATTGTAATTATTGTAACTCTGTGTTGGCCAGGTCGCAGTTGTAAATGAGAACTTGTTCTTAACTGGCCTACCTGGTTAAATAAAGGTCAAATAATAAATAAATAAATGAGTAGGTGTGTCCAAACTTTTGACTGGTACTGTATATAATGTACAGTATACTACATGACCAAAAGTATGTGGACACCTGCTCGTCGAACATCTCATTCCAAAATCATGGGCATTGTTATGGAGTTGGTCCCCTCTTGCTGCTATAACAAACTCCACTCTTCTTCTTTCCACTAGATGTTGTAACATTGCTGCCGGAACTTGCTTCCATTCAGCCACAAGAGCATTAGTGAGGACGGTCACTGATGTTGGACGACCAGGCCTGGCTCGCAGTTGGCGTTCCAATTCATCCCAAAGGTGTTCGATGGGGTTGAGGTTAGGGCTCTGTGCAGGCCAGTCAAGTTCTTCCACACACGATCTCGACAAACCATTCCTGTATGGACCTCGCTTTGTGCACAGGGGGATTGTCATATTGAAACAGGAAAGTCCCTGTCCCAAACTGTTGCCACAAAGTTGGAAACCCAGAATCGTCTAGAATGTCATTGTATGCTGTAGCGTTAAGATTTCCCTTCACTGGAACTAAGGAGCCTAGTCTGAACCATGAAAAACAGCCCCAGATCATTATTCCTCCTCCACCAAACCTTACAGTTGGTATTATGTATTGGGGCAGATAGCGTTCTTCTGGCATCACAGGCATTTCTGTCTGTAATAAAGCCATTTTGTGGGAAAAACTAATTTTGATTGGCTGGGCCTGGCTCCCCAGTGGGGCCCACCCATGGCTGCTCCAATGCCCAGTCTTGTGAAATCCATAAATGAGGGCCTAATGAATTTATTTCAATTGACTGATTTTCTTCTATATTACCTTCTTCCTTCTATAACTAACTGTAACTCAGTAAAATCTTTGAAATTGTTGCACGTTGTGTTTATATTGTTATATACACAGGGCCTTCAGAAAGTACTCATACCCCTGGACTTATAACACATTTTGTTGTGTTAAAGCCTATATTCAAAAATATATTTTCTCACCCATCTATACACAATACCCCACAATGACAAAGTGAAAACAATTTTAGAAATGTTAGAACATTTATTGAAAATGAAATACATAGTATATAGACAGATGTGTTTCTTTCTGAAATCATGTCCAAACAAGTGAATTGGACACAGATGGACTCCAATCAAGTTGTAATGACATCTCAAGGACGATCAAAGGAAATTGGATGCACATGAGCTCAATTTGGAGCAACATGGCAAAGGGGTGTGAATACTTATGGAAATTAGATATTTCTGTATTTAATTTTCCTAAAATGTTGTGTGTATATGGGTGAGAGAAAAACATATATTTAATCCGTTTTGAATTCAGGCTGTAACACAACAAAATGTAGAATAAGTCAAGGGGTATGAATGCTTTACAATGCCTTCAGAAAGTATTCATACCCCTTGACTTATTTCACAGTTTGTGACTGACTGTTTCCATATAAATGGGCCACCTGTGGTTTGAATGGGCTAGGCTACATTAATCTGCATGTTCAAATATCATAACAGTTGGGGGTGTCGAAGTGGTATATTGTATGAACAGTTGCAAAATATTTCCAAACTAATCTCCAATCGAATGTCAGAGCACTCATTTAATGGGTTAATGGGTGTTCTCTACATAATACCAAAGAATATCTGGTAATGTGATGCATGGATGTTTTCATTAGGCCCGCCACACACTAGTGTAGCACATCCAGTGGTAACCCAGCTGGGGCTCCAATCCAGGTTTCTCTGGTTCCGAGGCAATCATGATTGGGTCCCATATTTGTAATTGAATTAATATAAAACAAGAATTGATGCACTCCATGCAAGTTTGCATTGACACACTGCTAAGTGAAAAATCTCAAGGTCTGAATATGATCTATGACAAGGTATGGATTAGCAACATCGACACTCTGACGTTATCCATTTTAGCCTGGTATAAACTTTGGGTTTCCTGTAGTTTTTTTTATCAAATCTTCACACATATTGCCAGTTGCCACGTAGGCCCATTAAATAGGTCTACAAATGTCATTAATGAGAGCTACATTCAATACATTCATTGGTGATGAGTAACATAGTCGACTATGGTTAGTTTGTCCAACAGGTGGCAGTCTGGATTTCAGAAAAGTAATAATTGGATATACAGTAGAGGCCCATTGAGTGGACAATGGACAGCATAATACCAAGGCTAAAGCTTGGCCTACAGTATTCTACTCAAGGTGAGCCACATCCAAACAAGCAGTGTTAGCCTTGTTTTGGGGTATTTTTAAACCTAGATGGAGTGTCTTATCAAACCATACTTTTTAAAAATGAATTTTCCCAACTTGATTTCACTGTGATTATACAGATAAGATATATAACTATATAGATATACCTGGTGATGTAGGCCTATCGGACTGCAGCCAGGCAAATACTACCAGGAAACAATGTAAGCTTAGAAAGATTGACAAAATGTACTAAATTTGATAAATATGTTCAACCGTATAATACCAAAAGCATTTGAATTCCTCTAAGTATCTACATCCAGTATGCATATGCTATTGATGATCACTGGCTACAGAGATTTTATATTTTCACTATTCATCTATGTTTTCTATTATCCATAAGTGTCATGTCTCTTCTCTTGACTTTTCTTACTGTTGGAAACAAAACATAATAGCCTGGTAGGGACAGATTATTTGTTCAACGGATGATCTTCAATTGATCATTTTCATCGCACACCAAACTTTTGTTCATTAGAAGTGGTGTTCTCAAAATGTTTGTGGCCGAGGACCCCTTTTGTGATAGAAAATTCAGCAGTGACCCCTCATAATCATTTCACAAGTCAAATGAAAAAAAAATAGCATAAAAGGAGTTTTACTATGATTTCGGCAGTGCATGCATTGCTGGGTGAACTACAGTGCCTTGCGAAAGTATTCGGCCCCCTTGAACTTTGCGACCTTTTGCCACATTTCAGGCTTCAAACATAAAGATATAAAACTGTATTTTTTTGTGAAGAATCAACAACAAGTGGGACACAATCATGAAGTGGAACGACATTTATTGGATATTTCAAATTTTTTTAACAAATCAAAAACTGAAAAATTGGGCGTGCAAAATTATTCAGCCCCTTTACTTTCAGTGCAGCAAACTCTCTCCAGAAGTTCAGTGAGGATCTCTGAATGATCCAATGTTGACCTAAATGACTAATGATGATAAATACAATCCACCTGTGTGTAATCAAGTCTCCGTATAAATGCACCTGCACTGTGATAGTCTCAGAGGTCCGTTAAAAGCGCAGAGAGCATCATGAAGAACAAGGAACACACCAGGCAGATCCGAGATACTGTTGTGAAGAAGTTTAAAGCCGGATTTGGATACAAAAAGATTTCCCAAGCTTTAAACATCCCAAGGAGCACTGTGCAAGCGATAATATTGAAATGGAAGGAGTATCAGACCACTGCAAATCTACCAAGACCTGGCCGTCCCTCTAAACTTTCAGCTCATACAAGGAGAAGACTGATCAGAGATGCAGCCAAGAGGCCCATGATCACTCTGGATGAACTGCAGAGATCTACAGCTGAGGTGGGAGACTCTGTCCATAGGACAACAATCAGTCAGTCGTATATTGCACAAATCTGGCCTTTATGGAAGAGTGGCAAGAAGAAAGCCATTTCTTAAAGATATCCATAAAAAGTGTCGGTTAAAGTTTGCCACAAGCCACCTTGGGGAGACACCAAACGTGGAAGAAGGTGCTCTTGTCAGATGAAACCAAAATTGAACTTTTTGGCAACAATGCAAAACGTTATGTTTGGCGTAAAAGCAACACACCATCCCCACTGTCAAACATGGTGGTGGCAGCATCATGGTTTGGGCCTGCTTTTCTTCAGCAGGGACAGGGAAGATGGTTAAAATTAATGGGAAGATGGATGGAGCCAAATACAGGACCATTCTGGAAGAAAACCTGATGGAGTCTGCAAAAGACCTGAGACTGGGACGGAGATTTGTCTTCCAACAAGACAATGATCCAAAACATAAAGCAAAATCTACAATGGAATGGTTCAAAAATAAACATATCCAGGTATTAGAATGGCCAAGTCAAAGTCCAGACCTGAATCCAATCGAGAATCTGTGGGAAGAACTGAAAACTGCTGTTCACAAATGCTCTCCATCCAACCTCACTGAGCTCGAGCTGTTTTGCAAGGAGGAATGGGAAAAATGTTCAGTCTCTCGATGTGCAAAACTGATAGAGACATACCCCAAGCGACTTACAGCTGTAATCGCAGCAAAAGGTGGCGCTACAAAGTATTAACTTAAGGGGGCTGAATAATTTTGCACGCCCAATTTTTCAGTTTTTGTTTTGTTAACAAAGTTTGAAATATCCAATAAATGTCGTTCCACTTCATGATTGTGTCCCACTTGTTGTTGATTCTTCACAAAAAAATACAGTTTTATATCTTTATGTTTGAAGCCTGAAATGTGGCAAAAGGTCGCAAAGTTCAAGGGGGCCGAATACTTTCGCAAGGCACTGTAAGTCTTGGGCCCTGGGAAGTAATATTTTAAAGGCCTGCCTCTTGGCATCAGAGAGAATATTTAGCCGTTTTCAAGCTAATTTCCTGCAATTCTAACACATTGTTCTATGAGTCAGAGAGAAAAAGTTGCAGTTTTAAATCTTAAATTACAGGCCATTTAAATAAAAAATGCAAGAAGTATTTAGTTGAAATATTTATAATTGGTGAAGTACTGTGGATACCAATATTCCTGTGAGCCTCCTAGGCCCATGTTGCCCAGGGTTAAGTACATAAATTGTAGATGAATGATATTACATTTTATTGTATTACAGACTAATCTTATTCCATGGATCCCTTGGCCAAAATTAGTTGAATCTGTTGTTGTTAGTAAAATGTATGTTAAAAAACGTATGTACATTTTTTTATATATTATGTATTAATTTTTTAGACATGATTTATCTGGCAGCAGATCCTCTACAGTACCTCGGACCGCACTTTGAGAACCCCTGCATTAGAGTTTTGGCCCTGGCCCAACTCTATTGTTTTCTGAGCTCATTCGACACCAATGACTGAAGAAGGATGCAGCCGAAATGCTAGGATATTACCGCTATTAACATTTTACCAAACCGATCAAGCTGTTTTTGAATAATTATATATAATGTCGATACACGTTCTACAGTTTTTTCACACCACTTTCTTTCCTTTTTTCCCTCTTGCCTTAGTGGAGTGGATAAAAAAGTAGTCCCGACATATTGTGCTGTCCATAAAAATAGTTTTGCCACAAGAAAAATAGGTTGAACAGTTTGCTTGCCTTTTGATTGTGCTCAAACCATGACAGACATGACATTGCAGCACACAATGCTCTCTGTCTTTTAGACGGATTCAATTAATAAGGCTAACATACATAGGGACAAACAGGTTATAACTGTGATACTCTTTTTAAACGTATTTTTAAATAAACTAGGCCTACTCTGGGTCAACATTCCCCATTTACTGTGGGCCAGAATTATGTCCAATTAGTTGCAACCACCTTAAAGTGATTTCTCTCTTCCCCACTCTCTCTCGGTCCATATGCATCCATGTCTCGGTCCATATATATTCATAGGCTACTCATGTATTCATTATCCCACTTCTGACACCAGTGTAGCGAATTCAGAGGTCTCAAATATCCCCAGACTCCTGCACCAATACCTTTCATTACACCAATGCTCTGATTGACACAACTTACAAAATCTGGTTTCGATCTATTTGTACTAGTCTCACATAATTGTGCCTAATGATTGATTAAGACCGGATAAATGTAATATGATGGGTCCTCTCAACTACTGTCATCTCCTACCACTCCGCGTGGTGTCTGTAGTAGGCTAGGCCGGGGATATCGTTTCACTGTTTTCAGCGGAAGGATACAACACAGAATGTCATTGTGGTGCTGAGGTTTTTGCGAAGCAAAAATGTCTGTCTGCATAAGGTTAACTCGCAAGTGACATATAGGGGATATTTAGCTAAATATTACAACCTAAACCACTATTTTACAGTATTTGAGACGCGTTACGGGAAAACGAAGCTCCATACTACCACACCCGATCGCCCTAGTTGGAATTTTAAAGGGGAAAAGGTAAAATATTGTAGTGAGTTTGTCAAAAAAGGTTTCGGACTGGGTGAAAGAAGTTGGGATACAAGAGACTGGAGCTGGTATGGAGTAAAGGGTTGGCATTTGCTTTACTACTTTTACTTGAAAGGGCGTTTTACACAGCCTAAATCTGTAGCCTACAGCATATTGGTGGATTTTCTGTTTTTGTTTAACATGCAAATTCACTTTCTATTTAATAACACATCGAATTCGTGGCTCATCACTGACTATTGCAAAGCAACGTATTGTATAGCCTATTATTAATCCGTGATTTAAAAATCTACAGTAGGTTAGTTATTTTGTAATTTAGTCTGTCGCGGAAGATTGATACAAATGTAGCGTTTGGGGAGTCAGATAAACATTTGAAAAACGATGCTGCAGGTCTCCGTGTGTCACTGGTGTTACACGCAGCGCCAAGCATTTTCAATGTGTCTGTACCATTCCAAGTAGATGGAATTTCCTTACCGCGTATTGGCTACCTTTTCCTTTTCATTCTGTTCAGATTACATAATGTGCAATAACATTTTCTAAAAGGGAGCGTTCAACCGTGGATGACAAGGGGTCAATTACAATTACTTTCATCGGTTGTTGCAGTAGCCTACCTTTGATCAATTAACTCGCACAGCAATGTCAAGGGTCACTGTGCAGATTTATTTTCGGAACCGACGTGTTCTGGGAATATTCCTTGTCAATTTCAGTCGGAATCTAGAATGAGATTGCACTTTACTGAAGTTCGTTATTGATTGGATACTTTTTTTAAATCAAGGAATTAGGACAATAAAAAAAACAATAATAATTGGACCTACGCAAACAATCTGTTTCTTCTTTAGGTCTAAAGATTGGCAGGATGAATCCTCAACAGCGGATTGCCGCAATCGGCACAGACAAGGAATTGAGTGACTTGCTGGATTTTAGCGCGGTAGGACAGTTATCTATCTAACTATCTTTTTATAATGTTTTATTTTTTGTTATTTAGCCCACTTTATTCTATATCAGTCAATGTCTCTCCAGTGAAGAAATTGATTATGAAACACAGGACGTCTGAACAGCTTGTAACAGATGCATGATTATCAAAGGCTAAATATTAATTTGTCTCAGAGTCACATTTTTCAGACCATTTCTTTTCTTCTGGTAGATGTTTTCTCCACCTGTAAATAGTGGGAAAAACCGACCAACCACTCTTGGAAGCAGCCAGTTCAGTGCACCAGGTAGGATTTTATCCCAGAAACCTATTTTAATATGTCCTCTGTTCTGTTCTGTTCTGGCCCTGGTCCTGTCTCTCCCCCTGTTGTGTCTTGTCTAACCACTGCTGTTTGAAATCTGTTCATATGAGTGTTCCTGATGTCTCCCACTGCATTTTGGATATTTGCGTTATTCATTTTGTGAAAAGCCAAAGGAGCAAGGTTTCATATTCAACATAGTATTACTATTCATTTCCCGCCTTAGCGGTGTGTGTGTGTGTGTGTGTGTGTGTGTGTGTGTGTCTGTCTGTGTGTGTCTGTCTGTGTGTGCACTCCGCACATCTGGCGTGTGAAACATGTCACCTCCACCTGGAATTATCGTAGACTGACTGCTGTAAAGATGTGGAAATAAGGAATGGTTTAGCCTTATTTTACATATGTGAAAGAATACTTATCGACCTAACAGCTATGACAGTGTAGTATCATTTTAATTAGCACTACTTTATAACCCTTCCTTGTGTTTTGTGTGCAAAAAGAGCTCTGTGGCTTTTTCGCATACCCATTTTCTATTGATTATGACACAAGATCAATTTTGCTCATATTGACAGTGGGGCATTGATTGCGTTTGTGATATATTGCTCCCTAGATTTGTGCACCATATAAAAGCTGTACCAAAGATATCCAATGTCTATCAGTTGTGTAGTAAGTACAGTATGGGGTTACAGCATCAAGTGGTGTTTCATATGCATGTGTCCTTCACCCAGTGCTGAGCTATTTGAAAAAGGGAGTGAGTTCCTCAGCCCCATGTCCCTAAAGACCTGGCCATTCATGTGGCCTTCACACATCTATCTCTATCTCACAGGCTCAATGACTAGAAGTTGTGAGCTGATGTAGTGTACTTTTAGCCAGGAGCATTTCTCATGCAGAAGTGGGCTGTTTAGGCTGATGCATCTTGCTTCATTGTCGTAGATGTTTTAATAAGGGTTGCTTAAATTCCCTGCTTTTATGTGGATGATTTCTTTGCTGTAAAGACTCCAGGACATGAATCCACAGCACAATCAAGCATTATGCCTCCTCAATACTTGTTTTGCGTAAAACAACAAAGCCTTGCCTTGTCGTTAGTTCTAAAGGACACACTTTTAGTGGAAACAACAGCAAGACAATGGACTGAACAGCAAGACAATGGAGCCAAAAGGGAACTTTTGTGAAAAGGCTGGGAAGTGTTAGGATGTTTTTCAGAGTACTTTGCATCCTCACTTCCCATTCTGGGTGCTGTCTCCACAGAAGTAAAGAGCTTGGGATCCAGGTCAAGTCAGTGCGGAATTGATGCTTTAAGTACAGGGCCTTCGGAAAGTATTCAGACCCCTTGACTTGTTCCATATTTTGTTACGTTACAGCCTAATTCTAAAATTGATTCAATTGTTTTTTCCCCTCATCAATCTACGCACAATACCCCCTAATAACAAAGAAAAAACAGGTTTTTAGAAATGTAAGCAAATGTATAAAAAAACAAAAACGGAAATATCACATTTACGTAAGTATTCAGACCCTTTACTCAGTACTTTGTTGAAGCACCTTTGGCAGTGATAACAGCCTCAAGTCTTCTTGGGTATGACGCTACAAGCTTGGCACACCTGTATTTGGGGAGTTTCTCCCATTCTTCTCTGCAGATCCTCTCAAGCTCTGTCAGTTTGGATGGGGAGCGTTGCTGCACAGATATTTTCAAGTCTCTCCAAAGATGTTCGATCAGGTTCAAGTCTGGGCTCTGGCTGGGCCACTCAAAGACATTCAGAGACTTGTCCTGAAGCCACTCTTGTGTTGTCTTGGCTGTGTGCTTAGGGTCGTTGTTCTGTTGGAAGGTGAACCTTTGCCCCAGTCTGAGGTCCTGAGCGCTCTGGATCAGGTTTTCATTAAGGATCTCTCAGCACTTTGCTCCGTTCATCTTTGCCTTGATCGTGACTAGTCTCCATGTCCCTGCTGCAGCAAAACATCCCCACAGCATGATGCTGCCACCACAATGCCTCAACGTAGGGATGGTGCCAGATTTCCTCCAGACATGACACTTGGCATTTAGGCCAAAGAGTTCAATCTTGGTTCAGTCCAGATAATTTTGTTTCTCGTGGCCTGAGAGTCTTTAGCTGCCTTTTGGCAAACTCCAAGCGGACTGTCATGTGCCTTTTACTGAGGAGTGGCTTCCGTCTGGCCACTCTACCATAAAGGCCTGATTGGTGGAGTGCTGCAGAGATGGTTGTCTTTCTGGAAGGTTCTCCCATCTCCACAGAGGAACTCTAGAGCTCTGTCAGAGTGACCATCAGGTTATTGTTCACCTTCCAGACCATGGCCCTTCACCAATTTCTCAGTTTGGCTGGGCGGCCAGCTCTAGGTAGAGTCTTGGTGGTTCCAAACTACTTCCATTTAAGAATGATGGAGGGGACCTTCAATGGGGACCTTCAATGCTGCAGAAATGTTGTGGTACCCTTCCGCGGATCTATGCCTCGACACAATCCTGTCTCTGTTCTCTAAGTACCATGTCTTTGACCTTGTGGCTTGGTTCTGTCAACTGTGGGACCTTATATAGACAGGTGTGTGCCTTTCCAAATCATGTCCAATCAATATAATTTACCCCAGGTGGACTCCATACAAGTTGTAGGAACATCTCAAGGATGATCAATGGAAACAGGATGCACCGGACCTCAATTGCATGTCTCATAGCAAAGGGTTTGAATACTTATGTAAATAAGGTTTCTGTTTTTTTATTTTAATACATTTGTAGAAATGTCTAAAAGCATGTTTTCACTTTTTCATTATGAGGTATTGTGTGTAGATTGCTGAGGATTGTTATTTATTTAATCCATTTTAGAATAAGTCTGAAACGTAACAAAATGTGGAAAAAGTCAAGGGGTCTGAATACCTTCCGAAGGGAAAACCTAGTCAGTTGTACAGCTGAATGTATTCAACTGAAATACATCTTCCGCATTTAACCCAACCCTTCTGAATCAGAGAGGTGTGGGGAGCTGTCTTAATCAACATCCGCGACACCCGGGGAACAGTGGGTTAACTGCCTTGCTCGGGGGCAGAATGACTGACTTTTACCTTTTCAGCTTGCGGATTCAATCCAGCAACCTTTCGGTTACTGGTCCAACGCTCTAACCACTAGGCTACCTGCTGGCACTGTATATACTTGCACTTTCATAAATCAGTTTGGGTAAAGCAATCACTGTGCATTCATAAGTATTAACAAATATACAGAGCATTATCAATATATATCAATTTGAGTCTGTTTATCTTATGTCAAATATATTCCCAACCATCCTTTAATTGCGCTCTATGTAGCTAATGCTATGTAAAGTGTTGCTGAATTGGCCTACTTCTGTTTCAGTGATCATACTTTCCATTTTGCCCCACCATAAATAAATATAAAATAGAATGTTGCTTCAATTCAAGTGTTACAAAGGAACTCCTTTTCTGAATTCCTAATGTGAGAAGTGGGAGAATTGAACTCAGTAAACTCTGCGGTGTGCTTTAGAATTTAATATAGCATGGCATTCATGGACATCATGTGACCAGACACTTTTAAGCCTGATGTGTTGGGCATGCACTCTGTGGCTTCCAAAATAGACCAGCATCAGCATGGTGCTTTTTGTTTAGAATAGAAAAGAAATAGAGCCTGTTCATAGACTGTTTTTCCCATCAAAGCTCATCGTCATGGCTGAAATGCCGGGTGGTATTTATTTAGTCAGTAAGAAAAGTCACAAGAATTGAGCCATGTTTTGTAGAGGCTTATGTGGATTCTGCTTTTGTTCTATTTCCAGCAAAAGATAGTATGTGGGATCTGTTTTGGGCTGAGTCTCCATGAGGCTTTTTATGTGTGTCACAGTCACACACCTGTCTGTTCCAAGCTTTCCAAGCTTGCTATACTCCTTGACCTAAAGTAAGTAGTAAACTAGAAACCACTGACACCTCAAATGTAATGTTCTGCATGAGGCAATACTTACGTTAACATCTATGTCCAAGCTGCTCAGTTAGCTTGCTTCAGAGCTCACTGAGGCACTTTTATATTTGGTGAGCTATATTAGGAATATTTTCAGATCATGGTTTGCTCTCTCTGTCCCATTTACTTTAGACTTGCTGTAGAAGTCAGCCAAGAATCAGAAAAGCCATAATTATGTTTGGGTTGTTATTGCTCCTAGAGGGACAGACTGAGGCAAATATTTCTGCTCCTACTGCGGGTTGACTACCTGAACAGAATTTATGATACATTTCACCTGCGATTTTGCCTTCCTGTAATTATGTTTATTTATCCCATCTTGTTTAGAATGGTCCTGGTTGGTATTCCTGGTTGGCCTGTAGTCAATTCAAAGAATGTGCCACATGTTACCATTCGCTTGTTTACAGAATAGATGAAGCGAAGTTGTATAAGGATGTTACAAGGATGTCAGAACTGTTAAATTATATTTACAGTACTTTTTGTGAATTTAATTTAAATGATATGCTAGTGATAGACTTACACTGCAGTTTCCTTCCACTTGAGCAAACTTTCTCTCAGTTTAAAGCTCTTTCTTCAGCATTTATCCCCATGGATTAGAAAATATTATTATCTGCTGATTAATTATTAATACAGTGTTGAAGAATATGACTTATTCTCATTCATAATTATTAAGCAAGGATTGTTTTGTTCAGTCAGAAGACTTAGAACTTGCAGAAGTACCCAGCTTGCATTTTAAGATAATTTAATACACACAGAAACCTCTCCACTGTACATGTCACATTGTGTGAAGATATAAAAGGTGACAAAACTCATCTTGAACGCAGCTTATCTTCAAAGCATTTTCAAAGGATTTGGAATGTTGTATTTTTTGTTTAAAGCAACTGCTAAGTCGGTCTTCAATTTAAGCATGCATTTTTCTTCTACAATGGATTAGTTCAAACAGATTCAATATATGTAACCACAACAGTAGCTTTCAACTGAGGTTCTTAAAGAAGGACTGAGCTGAATCTTTTATTTTATTTTGCTCACGGAAGCTGTTGTACCTTGACATGCTTCTCACTCCAGTTCTCTTTTTGACTGATTTCATTTCTCATAGGCTCTCATTGTTTTGATCATCTCATTTGAGTTTGTAGTCTTAGAACTCCTTTTTTACAAAAGATGCATGAAAAAATTCTAGACTATATAAAAATAAAATAAATCTTTTATTTCATTTTTAGAAATATGATCAGGTCTTATAGCAAGCTTTAGTTTGATAAACTTCATTTCATGTTTTACGCCTTTGATTGTATTGCTGAAGGAATTTTTTTTTCTGAGACGTCAGGTTATTTTTAGATAACCTGCCGGCTGCTCTGTGAACCATTGGGCCACACTGCGTTTGTGATGCCTTCAAATGGGTACCCTCCCCTGGCAGACTGGGCCTCCCACCCGCCACTGGAGGGAAGATTCAGGGAGAGTTTGGACATCTCTCATTTATGTATCACAGGTCAGCTCCTGACTTGGTTATGGAGAACTGTGCTGTTGCCATAGCGATGGAAGTCCTTTGAAGGCAGGTGACTTGGCACAGCTTTTGCATCTTTTTTTGCAGGTCTGCCAAGAGGAAAAGCATTCAAATAATGTCTTCAGTCACCCAATATGCGGTAGATTACTATCAGGCTTCTCCTAGACTGTCATTATTTTGATTGAAGAAAGTTGGTGTTGTACATCTGACTTGGCTCCTTTGATGTGGATTCCAATTCATTTTTTAAATGAGCAGTTTATTACCATGTATTTGATGTTGTATTAAGTTGTGAAGGCACTTAGTTGGTGGGGACCAAACAACCATTATTGTGACTTGAGGCAGCTGGATTTAAAACCAGCCAGAGATATATTTCTATTCCTGCTTATCTGTGCCTGACCTCTGGCTGATGTAGTCTGAATGGACACAGTGTTAGGTGTTGGACTGAGGTAGTGAGTTGTATCTGTATGTATGTATATATGTATGTATGTATGTATGTATGTATGTATGTATGTATGCATGCATGCTTTGGGAACACCTGCTGCTGAAGCACAGGATGTCTGTTCGTTTTAACTCCCAAATACAGTACATTGATGCTGAGTACTCTGGACTTAAGGGAGCATGTTGGTGTAAGGTGGAAAGCACTCCTCAGAGATACATAGTTGCATTGGTCAACCATGAAGCAGGTCTTGACACACACGCATGGACATGTCACAGAGAGAGAGCATTAGCATTACCTACCTCCATCCTGACCACAAATGACTGGCCCTACTCTCTGAGGACGTATCTGGGGGCAGCAGCGGGAGGAGGAGGGGTGGGTTGTCCTCGTCTAATGATCTGGGAGCTCGTGGCCATCGCATGCAGCCGGGCCTGCCGTGTGGTGTCAGTGATGCGCCTGGGAGCGTGCAGGGCTTCGATTGGGAATAACAGAGCAGGGGTTAGTGGGAAGGAATGAGTAATGATCCCCTGTTTGATCTACCAGGCCCCTGTGGGAGTCAGAGCCCTGGACAGGGCATTACTGGGGGTACCCTGGGGAGCTGCTGGGATGCTGAGTTGGGGACTGGCCCTTTACCAGTTTAACCATATCTACTCAGGATCTCATAAGGAGGGAGGGATGCAGGCTAGGAGGGAGTGGCCACCCCTCTACTATCACTGTTTTTATTACAGCTCCTTTTCTGCCTACCTAGCTGTTTGAGTTTCTTCACTGGCTATGTCCTATTTGTGTTGAAAGATGGAAGGTTTGATAAGGAAATTGTCTGTTTGGTCACTCTGTGCAGGTGTTGAGGGGAGGGGGATTTAAATGCAGGAATCAGACTATGTACACCACTGCCTTGCCAAAAAGCATACCAAATAATTGTCCTTATCAGATAGGTTTCCATCATAGGGTCATGTTTTGTTCTAGTGGTTTTGAAGATCACAGAGTGGATTGTTGCACAATGGGGCATCTCTGCTTCTTTCACTCTTTCCCACACTCATAAACTCTCTCTCTCTCTCTCTCTCTCTCTCTCTCTCTCTCTCTCTCTCTCTCTCTCTCTCTCTCTCGCTCGCTCGCGTGCGTGCGAACAAACAAACACACACGGTACACGCGGCACGCACACTCACACACTTTCTCAGGTGTTGTGGCTAGTTTGTGAGGATAACCGTGACCGTGACCTGAGGCTTGATACATTTGTCAGGATTTCCATTTCAGATGTAGAAAATGCTGATGAGTCCAAGTCATTGTTGTGTAGGCCTAATCCCTCAGCAGTGGCTGGGCCAGCCTCTCCTATGTATAGATTTGGTTGCAACTGCATTTGCAGTGAATGTGGCATGTTATTTTTAGGTCTGAGGTCTGAAATATTTTGTTGCTGTGCTGTGCAAAATACCAATCAAAATGAAGTTCAATCTCTCCTCTTTTAAAATACTTGAGGATTACTGTGTGCCACTGATTTGTTCCTGGTTTTAATTTGTCTTTTGAAGGATTTACAGTAATAAATTAAAGGCGACGGACTCAAGCTAAATCTTTTGTAAAGATTCAATTCATGCAACCTCATTTTGTTTGTTACCATGGTAATTATTTTAATGAAGGGAAATCATTTTCTCTTTGGCTTTGTTACATTATTGAATGAGGTAGAGGAAGCAGTTACATGTGTTACATCCTTTACATCATAAATGGCAATACATTAACATTTTATTGTTATTGCAGATTAATAAAAATAACAGGATTTGAAGGAAATACTGATGACACTGCACTGTGTGCTTTCCTACCATTTTTCTCATTGTCTCTCAGCTGGAAATATGTTCCCTTCCTGCAAATCTAATAATTATTACTGAGCTAGAAGACTGAAATATGAATCACTTATTATTTGACAGTTAGGTCCAGGATACTTAAAATAGCTTTTTGATTATTTGTGCTAATCAACATTGATCAAAAAGGGTGATGAAAAGTGAGTTAATAAATTGAGAGAGCTTGTCGTTTTTCCAGCCTCCTTTTGGCCCAGTCCCAGGATCCTCTCTGACTGTGAAGCAGATGGGACAGCAGAGGGGCACTGGTCATGCGCTCTAATTGGCTGTCACTCACTTTATTACATCATTAATTCACCTTTGATACCAAAGAAGGGCTCTCTCACTCCCACATGTTCATCTTCATCACTAGAAAACACGTCACGAGGAAGAGAAGATCACACAAGCCCAAATTAGTCAGGAAAGCCTGCTGTCCCCCTCCTATGAGAAGCGTGAGAGTAGCTTGCTGTGCTGACAGCCCTGCCATTGGTGTCAGGGCCAGGGGAGAATGAGGGAACGTTTGGCTCCGGTGCAGTCCACTGCCTACCAGGGCCTGTGTTATATTCAGCACTGTAGTTGGAGGCAGAGGAGTGGGACTCGATGGGCCTTCCTCTGCCATGTTGGCTAATTTATGGCCAGGAGCACAGGAATGAGAAGGGACTCTGTATCAGAAGCTATATGGGGGAACGCTAGCTACATTCTTCATTGTGTTTTCGTGTGCTTTCATTTCAGTAAAGATGTGTGTGTTTCCTACCATTTTTCTCATTGTCTCTCAGCTGTGTGTGTGTGTGTGTGTGTGTGTGTGTGTGTGTGTGTGTGTGTGTGAGTGAGATAGTACTCAGCCCTCTGATGAGGGATCTGATAGTGCTGTTAGAACAGTCATAAGACACGACTCTGATTAAACCTACTAATGAGCAGCTCAATAAAACGAAGTCCTCCTGATGTAATAAACACGCTGCTGATTGCAGGAACCCGCTGGTGTGATAGGCTAATCCTTTTGTGCTCTCGTGTTTGTTTCACCCTAAAAAGATCCACGCACGGTGAATGAATAAAGAGATATGACTTGTCTGCTTGTATGACCACACGAGGGCACTTCTCTGTAGTTAACCTTTCTGCTGAGTGGATTGCAATTTGAGGATTTTTACAGTACAGGTTCTAGGGTAAATTGAGTCTGCAATTATGAGTCTTTTTTGTTGTTGATGTAATATCACTTGAAATATTATTGCGTAGCAGTATTAGAGCACTTAGCTCATTTAGTCTGCCACTATGCCTAGTTAAACTGTTTCTCAACCAGTCCAAGGCCTTTTGCCATTTGAATGAAATATGAGTGGATTTGGTGTTTGTAAACATTTTAGATGCACGTTACTAACAAAAAACCTAAGGGAAATTGATTTATGTTAAATTAGAAACTAATTTATTCTGCATAACTACTGCACTCTGGCAGTTTATATTATAGCAGAGATAAATTCCTCATATCTTTAGCCTGCGTGCTCCAGCTCCTCTAGAGGAAAAAGCACCTTTCCTCCGTAAGCCACTGTGAACATATGGCGAGGGGCGCAGGCAGCAGCACAGGAAGGAAGTGTGGAAATTGCAGGGAATGAGAGTTTGGATTAATGCGTCTGAACTGGGCATACCCAGACAAATGCAGCAGAACTGCACTGCTAGGACCCTTCAAGGCCCCTCCGAAGTGTGCCAGAGAAACAGAGATAGCAAAACAAACATGAACCCAACTGCAGCTTGAACAGAGGGAAATTGCGGTTTCTCCTTCGTGCCTGTTAATGACATGAATTTGAAGAGGCCATCGGTTGTGTGTTGTGTGTGCTCAGCAGGGGGACATTGGGCAAATACTGCAGCTTCGCCGGCTCCATACCTCTGCCTACCTAGAGATATTTCTACAAATTAAAATCACTAAGTATAAAACAAATTATGAAATTGATAGTAATTATGGTGTAATTTGATGACATTTGACAATGTTGATATTAGGCTTGGGCGATATACCGTATACTGGGGTATTTCGAAATACCGACATGATTAGCACCCCTTGTGTGCACATTCGATAATACTGTATACCCCGGTATGGAGAAATGGTATGATGGCATGAAAATGTGGATACTGCCCAAAACTAGTCGATGCTTTTTTATAAATGTTTTTTTATTTCTCTGCACACAGTCAAAATGTATTTTATGTCTACTTCCATGTGAGTTGTGAACAGTTTAGGGTACTCCAACACACACACACAGCCCCAGTGAGGGGTTGTCCCTCGCAGCGAGCCGAGCCGGTCTCCATGTGACATGAGAGAGTAGCTGTTAGATTGGAAGTGAACAACCGAAAATAGCTCCCTTCTTTGCATACAGTCAAATCAGCTCAAGCTGTGCACCGTGGCAGACTTGGTTGCTTGGTTGCAGGCACTCTTGTTTGATGCGTTTCATTAAAGATACCGTGACAAATTAAAATGTATATCTATCTATCGCTACAGCATGTCTTATTAACCTGCCTGCTGCCTGCCTTACGACTGTTTGCTCGGAGTTGGAGGGGATCCCGAAGGAGAAGCGTCTTGTCATTTGCTTGTCAAGGCCTCTGTCTGTGACAGCGCTTTGTGGATGACTGGATCTCAGTGCAGAGAGAGAGTCTGTCTAATGAAGACACTACTGCACTAGCTCTGACAAACCTCTCATTGCTACATGTGTATGGGAAAGTCAATTTTTACATTGCACAAATTAGACTTAATTCAATTAACAGGCTGGTGAGCCTAGGCAGTTGTAGTAGTGGTAGTCTATTAGAAATATTAATTGTGAGGGGGTGACTTTTTTTGTCCGATTTTTATAATGGTCACTACCATGAAATAATCACCTTATTGTTTACTTATTTTAACAATTAATCAAAAATCCATTACTATACCTGATGACTTTGTTGCTTTTTGACAAATGTCAGTTGAGCGTAGTGTTCATTATTTAAGATTCTGAGAATGTTTAGTTTATTATTTTATTATTTTATTTTGTAGATTCAGTCATGTAAGGTGAAGTATGAGGCTAGCTTGTGTACGTTTTCTTTCTGTATTGATGTTTCACTCCTAGACTATTTAAAGGACGTATTTCCTCTCTGAGGAGGCAGAGCACAACTGGTAAAGACATGGTAATGCATCGGCAGCCACAACTGTTTGCCATCATTTACGATGTTGCTTCCCTGTAGGTCCATATTGATTGCAGCCCGCAGTGATTCCACAAGCGATGCCCGCTTGGTCTGAATGTTTGGTTTCCTAGCAATTTGGCAAAGAAAAACTGTGTTTTCAGTTCTGCCGAATGACTTGGACATCGCTTTGTGATGTCACGTCTGGTGTGCTTGTTGTTTTTTGCAGTGGTCGTTCACAGTTGTGTGAAGTAACAAATGCATTTCTTTTTTCAGTGGTATTTGCCAGAAAACAGAGTCCGTTTGAACAGTCGGTGCGGGGCCCTTTTGACTGTATGTCTGAGGGGATGTGGACACCTGCTCAACAATTAAACTACAGAGGAGAGCAGACATTGCCAAGATAAATATTTGCCCTCCAATTCAAAGTTGTGTTCACGTGTTTGATTTGAGACGTGGAGGATATTACGTGTTTGTTCCTGACAGTCAGTTGGCAGTGATGTAAGCTCCGGTTCCCCACACTGAACACCTCTGTTCACTCGAACAGAGTACTCAGAACATAACAGCACTGCTCAGTGACTGTGGAATATGTGGTTGCATGTGAGGTTACTCATAAGGCTAAACATTTGCTGTTCAGGCTACCTCATTTAAATTATGCTGTAGATTTTATTTGTATTTTGCACTTTGACACAGTTCCAATGTTTAGTGTGGCTTATTTGGATTAAATGTTCTTACTAGCTCAAGCAGAGTTACAATGAGTTGTTTGTCTGTATTCAGTCTCTATCCATAAATCTGTAAATAAACAATGTTGTAATTTCTTTGATGTATACATTTTTTTTTTCAAGATGTTGAGTTTCCATACAGTTATGTAGCAGTTATGTAGTAAGATAGCAGATGAAATGTAGGAATGTTAGCTACTAGCGTTCAATTGTTGTTTGACATTTTTACTGTTGTGACAATCTCACTTAAAAAAAAGAATTCAGTGCCTAGGATGTTGTGAGAAAGGGTGTGATTTTAACGATGCTCCTAAGCTTCTCTTCCGAGCTCCTGTGTAACCGTAAATATATTTGCCACTGATTTCTTAAAATAGTGCAGATAGAGGTGTTGGTATGCATTGAGGAATTGATCACACATATGTAGTTCAGCTAGGTCTAGGCATACATGTAGATCAGCAAGACATTTCCTGTCCTTATTTTTGGGAGATTGTTTTCCTCTGAAGAAACGGTAACCTCTGAAAGGATATTAGCAGAAAACTTCTTTATTTTTATAAACCGAAAATATTATAGACTCTAGAAATGCTTTTAGTTTAACTTGTTTTGTTGATGTTAAAAGCTGGTACAGGATGTTTTTATTAGACTATTCTGAAAAGAAAAGAAGGTTCTGGATCTGACTTTGTTCCTAGGCTGCATCACAGAGACTACAACGACTACAAAGACTACGGAGACTACAGAGACTACAATGACTACAACAAATAAGACTACAAAGACAACAACAACTACAAAGACTACAGAGACGTCAAAGACTACAGAGACTACAAAGAATACAGAGACTACAACAACTACAAAGACTACAGAGACTACAGAGACCATAGGCAAATGAGTACCAGGTTGTGTGTCAGGCTGCATTCTGAAATGCACATCACAAGAAGGACTGTGACTGACTGTGATCAGTTATTTTTATTTTGTTTTATTGCTAAGGGCTTCATAAAAGTACGCCAACCTAAGACCTCTCTTAGGAGTTAGTCTCCTATATCCAGAGTGTTCTTCAAATGTTATTTTAATCAATGAACAAAGAATTGCTTTGATTTCTTCCTAAATACTAAACAGAAGAAAAGTTAAAGGAGGATATCTAATGACTGCCAGACTTGAAAACAGGATAGACAAAGATTTGCACACAGAGCAGTGCCCGTGCCAAGTTAAATCCATATTTAAATCCTCTACTCGACAGACACTGCATGTAAATGAACATTCTTTGGCATAGGTTTATGCAGTGGGGGCACGCCAGAGAGCAAAATCCCACTAGTCAAACTGAAGCATTCATATCTGCATAATGTCTTTGTCTATTTCCTGTTCAATTCTATAATTGAGAACTAGAGTTCTGAAATAATTAGAAGAGGGTCTTTGCCACACACACATGCACAGCTGACAATGTGGCTGTCAATGCAGTGCAGTATGATTCCATGTTAAGTGTGTGACCAGTGTGCTGGGTTGCGGAGTGGTGTGGATATATGATGGAGTTTGTTCCAGAGCAGAGCAGAGCTGCCACAGATGGGGCTCACAGGTCTGCGTGCCATACCTCTGAACCTCTGAAGCCTCTCTGTTCCCAGCAGCAGGACATGGGCACCCTATTCCATAAAACCTGTTACACATCAAACGTGATGAAAGTGATGAATGGTAGGTGAATATGGACTGTATTAAGAGCAGATGAGACCTGGATGAAATACAGACACGTGGAATTGATCTTATAATACATTTGTCAGGCTACAGTAATAGTATGCCTCTGTCTTTTATCTGCTTAACTGTTGGTGTGTGTGTGACCTCAGCTACTGTAGCAGTGTCTCATGACGTTGGTTGTCAGTGATTTGGTGGGTGGTTAAATGGAGCGGCTGACTCATAACAGTAGAAACCACAGAGAGACGGTTCCTTCCTTCCAAGCCAAATGGAACCGATCTGAGTCCCTGGGCCACTTTCTTTCAAGCCTTGTTGTCTGTTAGCTTAGAATTGACATCACAGATGTGCATTTAGATATTTCTTCCAGAGATATTAGTAATGCATTCCACATTAGAAATATAAGACAAAAAACCTAATTACTTCTCAGAGGAGTTCCCTGTGCTGTAGATATAAAAACCCATGTCCTTTTCCCTAACATTTCACCTATCAATAGCAGCCATATTTACCTTCATCAGATTCGATTGAGTGTTTCGCTAGAGAACAAAAATACTCCTGAAGAAACGGCTTAGCACAGAAGAATCAAAAATGACATCTGTGAAAATACCACTAGTGTTTATATTCATAATATAACCAGCAAGTTCACACATTTATATTTGTAGAGAATGCTTAACAAAACGTGTCATTCCGTTGCTATTCCGTAGATGACTATTTTAGCATTATCTCCTCATTTGAAGACAACTCTACCGCTCTGTGTTTGTCTCAATCAGTGTGAAGCATAGTGATATTGTGTTGTCCCTGGCTGGTGTAGCTATATCTGTAGTCGTGTGTAGAGAGAGGACCCTGGAGCCTCAGGCAGGAGCTGGCAGTCAGGACAGAGTCTAGAGACTGGAGCTGGTGACAACTAGTGCCCTAAAGAGCCAAGCAGGGTTGCACTACAGTCCGAGCCAAGTGCTACAGCTAGTGTGGAGTACAGCGTTTCCCCCTTTTAGAATGTTATATTATTATGTGTAGTGTTAACATATTGTTTCACTTTTAAAAAGTGTATTACTGTGTATTGCTAGAGTATGCCAATGAAGGTGCCATGAGTTGAGTTGAGTTGACTGCTGCATTCTGTGCAGTTCTGCCAGCCTCACATTGGCTGGCCTCTACATTGTCTTTGGCACGGGGTCTAGCCCGCACATCGTGATTGTGTGATGTTGGCCTAGCTCTTTTTCACTGTGGAAAAGTCTACTTCTCCCCTCGCTAAAGGGCCTGTTTGTTCTACTCATGCAAATGCAGATAGCTGGTGTTTAGTGTGTGCCCAGCTAGCTGGTGTTTAGTGTGTGCCCAGCTAGCTGGTGTTTAGTGTGTGCCCAGCTAGCTGGTGTTTAGTGTGTGCCCAGATAGCTGGTGTTTAGTGTGTGCCCAGATAGCTGGTGTTTAGTGTGCGCCCAGCTAGCTGGTGTTTAGTGTGCGCCCAGATAGCTGGTGTTTAGTGTGCGCCCAGATAGCTGGTGTTTAGTGTGTGCCCAGCTAGCTGGTGTTTAGTGTGTGCCCAGCTAGCTGGTGTTTAGTGTGTGCCCAGCTAGCTGGTGTTTAGTGTGTGCCCAGCTAGCTGGTGTTTAGTGTGTGCCCAGATAGCTGGTGTTTAGTGTGTGCCCAGCTTGCTGGTGTTTAGTGTGTGCCCAGCTAGCTAGTGTTTAGTGTGTGCCCAGATAGCTGGTGTTTAGTGTGTGCCCAGCTAGCTGGTGTTTAGTGTGTGCCCAGATAGCTGGTGTTTAGTGTGTGCCCAGCTAGCTGGTGTTAAGTGTGTGCCCAGCTAGCTGGTGTTTAGTGTGTGCCCAGCTAGCTGGTGTTTAGTGTGTGCCCAGCTAGCTGGTGTTTAGTGTGTGCCCAGATAGCTGGTGTTTAGTGTGTGCCCAGATAGCTGGTGTTTAGTGTGTGCCCAGATAGCTGGTGTTTAGTGTGTGCCCAGATAGCTGGTGTTTAGTGTGTGGCCAGCTAGCTGGTGTTTAGTGTGTGCCCAGATAGCTGGTGTTTAGTGTGTGCCCAGCTAGCTGGTGTTTAGTTTGTGCCCAGCTAGCTGGTGTTTAGTGTGTGCCCAGCTAGCTGGTGTTTAGTGTGTGCCCAGATAGCTGGTGTTTAGTGTGTGCCCAGATAGCTGGTGTTTAGTGTGTGCCCAGATAGCTGGTGTTTAGTGTGTGCCCAGATAGCTGGTGTTTAGTGTGTGCCCAGCTAGCTGGTGTTTAGTGTGTGCCCAGATAGCTGGTGTTTAGTGTGTGCCCAGATAGCTGGTGTTTAGTGTGTGCCCAGCCATGCGGTCAAGTGGCACGGTTCAGGCAACCGAAGACTTGTGTTTTTTTGTCACTAACATTTAGAAATTTTAAACAAATTAAAGTGGAATACAGGCCCTCTGAGAGTCTGTGTTATGGTTTAAAGGTTTGTTTACTCCCTGCAATAGCTATATTTGATTCATTGTATATACAATTCCTTGAAATCTGATCTGTTATATTTGAGGGCGAAATCAAATGAATGGTATTGCAGTTTTCTGAAGCAGGGTGAAATGACAAAGGGAACAATCAATAACTTGCAAAATGTTGATGTTACTCCCCCTCCTGCAATTATGTAGCTTACATGGGGCCGGGAGTGGAATGCTGTTACCTACAAAACAATATTGTCTCAAACAGCGTGAAGAATCTCAGAATCGTATCTCTTTACTGATCAGGCCCCATAAATGTAATTTCAAAGGTCAGATATTATATTTGTTCATCACATAGCAGATGTTGAATTCATGCAATTGTGTCAACTTTATTGATTTATTTGTTTATCTATTATTTTATTATGCTGTCTTTGGAAACATGGAGTTTTTTAAAATGAGTTTTAGGAAGTTTCAGTTCTCAGCTGTTTTGACAGGGCTGGACTATACATCACTGCCAAATCATCCAGCTCTAGTGCTCTGAAGCACATTTTGAGCATGCACACATGCTAAGGAGTGCAATTTTTTTTGTCTGTGATTTATGTAAACCAAAATAAATGACGCCGTGAAAATGTGCCTGGCACTCGTAAGGCAGCACAGCCTTTGAATAGAGGTATAACAGATTAGTCACGTTCTTCTACTCTGCTCTGTCGTCTGTCCTCCTGCCAAGAGAATGGCAGCATGCTCGCTCGCCCAGGGACAGACATGACTGTAGATGCACTGTTATGTCTTTTGTTAAACCAGGCCCCTGGAGAACTGAGAGGCCGTTGCTATGAGACATTAGACGTGTGAAATATCTCTGCCCTGTTTGATTAACTGCAGCCTTCGCCTTTTGATTCAGGAGAGATCATAAAGAAATGTTAAATACAATCACTTTTGGATAGCAATGCAACTTTGCAATTCATTTGTTATATCACATTTTGAATAGTGTCTAATTCAGTTCCTCTAGGGGTACACTGGTTCCTGTCCTGTGTTGTATGTGTGTGTGTGTGTGTGTGTGTGTGTGTGTGTGTGTGTGTGTGTGTGTGTGTGTGTGTGTGTGTGTGTGTGTGTGTGTGTGTGTGTGTGTGTGTGTTGGTAAGGAGTCTGAGGACACTGTGCTGATGGAGTTGTGCATCTCTTCTTCTGACAGGTATGGATGAGAGGCCGAGCCAGGCATCGTCCTCCTGGGCCCCAGGTGGCCAGTCGTCCAGTCCCTCCTACGAGTCCTCCAGGGTAAGAATACCGGCCCACTCACTCTCCGTGCGCTCCCTCACCTCACTCCTCTGTCTCCCTCACCTCACTCCTCTGTCTCTCTCACCTCACTTCTCTGTCTCCCTCTGCCTGGCCTTTCTGCACCACATCATTTAACACTCAGTACATCAACGTGTTACATTCACAGCTCACTGCAGAGGCAGGGAGGGAGAGAGCACCAGTCATGTTGTGTGACCTGTAATTGGCATAATTTTCTTTTCCAGTATGACCTAATTGCATGGCACCAATATCCTCTTAAGTGATAGGTTTAAATATGTTGTCATTTGCATTGGATTATTTGCACTAATCTGAAATATTAAGCATTTGTCAGGGGAAGCTGATTAATGTTGTGTGCTTTGGGACATTATGGCTACATTGTGGAATTTCTGAATTGGGGAAAATTACTCAACCATTTGTAGATCTGTGCCAATATTAGGATTTAAGGTGCAAACTATATTTATGATAGTGGACATCAATGGAAATATTGTTTGTTTTGGTTGATTGAAATTATAACTGTGACTAATGTTTATATTAGGTTATGAATATTCCTTAGAAATGATTTCAGTACCCGCAACGAGTGATTAATTAATTCTTTCCATTAGGATTTCCAGACTCTTATGAATATTTTGGCCGTAATTCAAATGTTATTTCTGATACATGATCAGTTGCGTTGAATTTATCATGCATCATGCAAAGAGATAAAAATAGAATGATGCGTGACATGAAATCATACCACAACTGGTTCGTATGGCATTTCTGTTCAAAGTGTGAATATATATTCTGTGTCTCTGTATTTGTTGTTTGTCTCCTACACCATGGTGGTTCTGGGTGCCCTGTATGAATTTCATTTAACGTCAATCTCCTGTCACTTTCCATCAGAAATCAGTTAAATGTCAGGTCTGCTCGGGCCGCATTACCTTGTTTATTTTCCAATGCCCTTCCCGAATGAACCTCTACAGGCTATGGTTCCATCGGCTGCCTGATCCGAATTATAAGATGGAGACGTTTGAGATATCTTTGCTTTAGGTGCATATAAATCAGCGTTTCTGACATTGCAAGGGACGGGCATCAGTAAGCAGGCAGCTGTTTGTGCCTATATACTGCACATGTGCACACAAACATGGAAAAACACACACACACACACTTCCACATACATTCACACACACTTCCACCTACATTCACACATTCCTTCACACATACCTTCACACAGATACGCACGGATGCACACACAAATACTAGAGAGCCAGAGAGATGGGGTTGTTTGTCCAGGTTTTACAGGTGTTTTATCAACGTGATTACTCATGTAGGCCAGAGAAGAAGACTTGCTCTGAAATAACCATTCTCCTAATAGGGGATGGTATTTCTTCTAGTTTCTCTGTACAGCAAATTGCAGGGTTCTCTTAATTTACACCTTATTCCAAACCATTTCTTTTGTTATTGGCAGCGCATGCTATTTGGGAGATTTTGTAGACATAATAATTGAGAGTGAGTATGGACATCAAATTGATGGTGAAAGGCAACTATACACTGCCTGGTGTCCAGCCTGTCAAAGGTTCATCCGGATGACTTTGACCAAAGAGAATGGAGACAATCTCTTTAATCCCCAGGCACATTTGATCTCTGCCTGCACCAGTACATCTGTCCATTCATCACTCTGTCTGTCCGTACAGACCATGGTGTGCTATGTCTTTGTGCCTCTGCTCCCCCACACTCCTGCGCCATATTCACGTTGAAGCAGTGTACCTAAATGCAGTTACAATGTTCACTAGCAATGTGCTGAGTGCACAGATAAATAGCCTGCAGCAGAACACATGCATAGATACTCTCTAGGTGGTGAGTACTACTTGGTTCTTATCCAGTGGTATTTATAGCACAATGGTGCTTATTCCCAAATAAGAGGAAGGACATCCTCTGATTTTGAGATGTGGTTTAGATCTTCATCTGAGATTTGATTTGGAAAGACAGGGAGTATTAGGTCAAGCAGTGTCATGACTTCTGCCGAAGTCGGTTCCTCTCCTTGTTCGGGCGGCGTTCGGCGGTCGACCTCACCGGTCTTCTAGCCATCGTCGATCCACCTTTCATTTTCCATTTGTTTTGTCCTGGTTTTCATTCCCTCATTATTTGTCGTGTATATAACCCTCTGTTCCCCCCATGTCTGTGTGTGAAATTGTTTATTTTCAGGTTGGTACGCTTCCAGCTGGTGTATGCCGGGTTTTGTTTTTTGTACCAGTGCTTTGTGGCAGCCGGTACTTTGTACTTGGTTGTGTGTACTTTCTGCTGCCTCACTTGTTCGTTGGGCATTTGTTTTTGTGACGCGGTTGCATCCTGTTTTAATAATTGCCTGAGTAAAGTGCTTTGTCCACTCATCTCTGCTCTCCTGCGCCTGACTTCCATGCACCAGCGTCCCCCTCCTCTGACAAGCAGTGTGTTTGGCCCAGCCTGAAGACAGGGAGGAGTCTAGGAACAGAACCCTTTAAAGCCATTAAACAGTAGACAAGCACTTATCTACAGTTCAGCTTTTGTCTCAAAAATCATATTTCCATAATTCTCACTGTAATGTTTCATAAATTGTGTTCAGCAACTCATACTAAGCAAGGTTTCTCAGAGGAAACGCTTTTCGGAAAAGCGGGTTTCTGTTATTCAAAGAGTTCAGTTTAGTGTGTCTGTCCGAGTGGGGCCTGCTTGGGTGCTTCAAGATAGCAGTGTATGATTAGTGGACTGTGAACAGACTACAGCCCTCCGTGCTGACCTTGGCTTCCAGCCAGCCAACGTATCATGGGAAGTTGTGGCTGCAGGTCAGCCGCCTGACAGCCGGAGCTGTGCCCACCGCCAATGCAGGAGGCCCCGCAGCCCGCATGCCCCAGCCCTGCCGCGACACTCACCCCGCACACGTCCATCACGCCCGTATCATGCCTCCCCAAGCCACCGCGGCGCAGCCACACATTCACCTGGGACGCCACACTCCATCTAGGAGATGACTTTTTAAACTCTGTGGCAAGGAGCTGTGGCCTGCATGCTTAAGTAGTGATTTGACAGTTATGTAGCCGGCGGTAACTGGCCCTGTTGGTCGCAGTGACAGCATGTGTTAGTGTCTGGGCCGACGTAGCCGAGCAGTGTTTGTAAATGATGAGGGTTCTGTGATTGATGATCTAATGGTCGCTGGGGAGCAGACACAGGGTGGGCTGGGTAGTGTGATCTCACCCTGACCATTATCTCCTCTGCCTTTCTTCTCTCTGGTCCTCCCTACCTGCCCCTCCTCGCTGGCCTTTTCCAGCTCTGTGGCAGCTGTCTCCACCAGGGAAGAAAAGACCAGGAGGAAATAGAGGACTGAGATGTCCAGATTAAGTCGTTCATTACTTACTACTCTTTGTTTTATTTGGTTAAATGTCAGTGGAAACACACCTGGGGGATTTGATTTGTAGTACAGGAGAGGTTTGTATGGGTTGTTGTTGCCTTCCTGTGTGTATTTGCCTCGCAGTGTTTGGGTGAATGACACACAGAGGTTATCTCCTGTGTGTGTGTGTGTGTGTATGTGTGTGTGTGTGTGTGTGTGTGTGTGTGTGTGTGTGTGTGTGTGCGTGTGCGTGTGTGTGTGTGTTTGTGTGTGTTTCGGAGCCTCTCACAGGGGTGGTGTTATTAGTGAGTCCGTTCATGGCGTGATTAACGGGGAGCGCGGCCTGGCAGGAACACAATGGGGAATCTCTGTGGATTCCCTCGACACAGCACAACACTCCACTGCCTTTGAAATTACTCCATCACCGTCTGCTCACAAAAAAGATGGATAACAAGATTTACTTTTTTTTACTGTATGTTGAATGCAGAGGGTACGAGTTGGGGGAAAAAAGCTCTATAGAAATTCTCGTCCAGTGCTGCTCGGTCCCTCCGGTGGGAGTTAATGTAGTTTTGCATTTGACTGGAGCGCAGGAGGATTTTCACAGGGCCCGGGATTAGCACTGCTACAGAGTATATTTTATTGCAGGGGACCCTGAGTTTTCAAAGACCATACTGTGACCGATATTTAGACCTAAGCTCCTGAAGCTGATAACTGTCATGAAAGGCCGCAGGAGAAAAAGGCAATTTTTTAAGCTGCAGGTACCGTGGTAGGATGGAGGGCGGCAGTCTTCCCCGTCATAGAATATAATAAATACCCTGTTATTAAATGTTTTACATTAAAATCATTATTGTCACAGTATATAGAGGTTTTTAATTATCGTAAGTGAGTGAGATTTGTTTTCATTCAAAAAAAACAAAGCCGCATGTGTTGCGTTTAGTGTAAATGTTGCTTGGCAACGTTTTGAGACTTGCTGTTTTTAGCTAAACAAATACACCACCTAGAACGTTTTTATGGGGGAAACATTTTAAAACTGATCTTGTAAATGGGTATTGTGTTTTATGAGAGGTTTGCTAGAATCTCTTGGACTGGTTCACGACAGACTCTTGTAGGGCATTGGAAGATGAATCCCTGCAACTACGCCTTAGAATTGACACAAGTCACTGATGCTGTTATGTATCCATTTGGACTAAGGGCTTTTCCTAATTGTTTTCATCCATATGTGAATGTGCTTGTTTGTGCATCATGCATGTGCTGGTCCATGTAATGTATGTACAATTAACATGTCAACATGTCTTCTCTCAAAAAGCCCACTGCCTCTTCAGATCCACAGAATTACATGTGCATCATTAACCTTGTATTTTCTAATCCTGAAACATGTGGCATATGCGTTGACAGGCTGATCAGGGTTCTGTTTTACTGCTTTTACAATCAGTCAGAGATTTAAAAAGTCATTTTTAATGACGGAAAGGAGAAAAATGTACAGTTTCAGGGGACAGTTGACCAATTGTGCTCTCCTTCCTCAGTAATTAGTGTACTGTCATAGCACTCAATTAGCCAAGCAGCCTAATAATGTGTTTAATACTCTGATCTCTCCCCCCAGGGTTTGGCAGACAGCCCTCATTATGGTGATCACATGAGTGGCAGTCGATTAGTGTCCCATGAAGGATTGTCCCAGACACCTTTTATGAACTCCAGCATAATGGGTAAGTAGGTGCTTCTCAACACCTCACCCCTCACATGCCAAAAGGTCTCAGAGATCCATTTTATTTAAAAAAAATCCCTTTAGCCCTGTGTGGACAAGGCATGTCACGCATCTGGAAGTGGCAGCCCCCACAGCCCCGCTAGGTCGGGTGTTTTTCCACTTCCTCTCCCCTCCTCTCCTCGCACTCTCTCCTTACTTCACCCTCTCTCTCCTGCTCTCCATCTCCCTCTCTCCTCCTGTGGTGACCATCTTCAGAAGTTGACCCTCCCCCAGGGTGGAAGTCACGCCATCAGTACAGTTTTCCATCACAAAAGACTGTCTTCTAGCTATTAGAAAAGCCATCGGCAACTTCCAGTGGCAGGGGAGGTGGTGTCTAAGGAAGGGGGGTTAACCAAGCAGATGTGCCAGAGACCATTTCATACAAAAACAGTTCCCCATCACCATTGTTGGATATCATTTAGGATTTCTAATAGATGCTTGAATGGCAGGTGATCTGTGATGGTTTATGCAGACTTAGCGTTTGGGTTTGTTAAATCATGCATAGCCTGATTGTGCTGCTCTGATGTTGCACCACCACCTCCATTTGTCTGCTACCAGCAGCAGTATGATAATTCCCTTCCAAATAAAAGCCTTTATTTTGAAGCCAGTAGTGACTCCATTCAGATTGGGATGCTTTTGGAGATTTACGAGATTGAATTTACTGTGCTGGTCCTTTGCCACCCCAGTATATAATCACTGTTGAGTATGAACAGATAAGAATGATGATCACTGGTTAAAGAAATCCCCATCATAAAACCATATTATAGATTTATCAAACCTAAATGGTGGGTTAGAATTTCTAAAGGTTATTTATTCCCCCCTGATGTGATGGATACATTCTAACAATTAAAAGCTATATATTACACTGGCCTTTCTCCTGGAGTCATTGTGATGTGTTAGCACATGACAGTTTTATGGGCAACTGAATCCCCGGCTCATTGTAAGATTGCCCTGGAGACTGGTTGCCATGCAAGGTGGATAGTTTACGGATGGGTGCTGGTGCAGGAGACGACTGAAAATGAAATGTTATCTTTGTGGCGATTGATCACAGGATGCATTTGGGTAGGTGGGCTCCTCTCTGTTCTCCGGCTCTGGCTGTAATTATGCTTATAAGTGGCACAATATGGAAATGATCTGCTGCAATGATGTGTCAGGGCATTAGACAATCTGATTGTGGGCCTAAATTGCCTGTGCTTATCAGAGGCTGGGATTGGAAGATGAGCCTGGTCTTCAATACAATTGAATTTCAGCAGTAATATCTGGGATTTACATGGAATTACCTAGTTTGGAGCGACCTTATTAAATCAAGCCTGAAAGGTTATTCCTCACTAATCAAAGAGGTGGAACACGCATGCAGGGACGTTATACAATTATACATTACAACTATACACACAGCATTTCCAAGGGAACCCTCTGGTTGTACAGTACTACGTGACCCATTTTTGTTTGATCTCACCATTGGAGTTTTACAACCGAGCCATGGTCATCTAAATGGATTATCTTAATCCAAATCTCAATGGTCTGCAGTTTCCTTCGACAAATATTTGGATGATGTTTGGATACCCTTTGTTTAGATACCTCAGTGTATGTGGTTACTCAAGACATTTAAAAGAAGAGAACATGTTTTGAAGGATTGGAAGCATAGGTTCAATGACTCACTGCCACAGTTACTGAGCTGTATTTTTGGTATTCTATTTGGTATTGTATAAGAATGTACATTGTTCTGATTTGAGTGTTTATATTATTTAAGTGTGCCTTGCTTTACTGATAGTTCTGCAGGTGGAAAGGAACAATGGTCTTCCTTACTCACTGCTTTGTGTGTGTTCAGACCCATACAGTCCTTGGCTTCGACAGACCTGACTCACAATGACCAGGAAACCTCATTTGCAATGCTTTTGAACAACATCTAAATCAGCTTTAGTTTAGATAAGAAATCTTACCTCCTAAGACGTACTTAGTCAAAGAAAAGCCAGCAAGCCATTGTCCTGATTGTATTGTGTGTGTGGGCATGTTTTTGTCTTTGTATTTTATTTCATGGTTTGTAAATGGAACAGAGGAGACGGTTGGCTCAGACCTGACTCCATCATTCAACCAAAGAGAAGTATGACATGTTGAAAGCAGCTTGGGGTTATTTGAGGTCAGCTATTGTGTATGATAATGAACATGTTACAGTTGTTAGTGCCCAACAGATGGCTGGCAATGACTGTTTATTTGACATTATATTTTAATGACAGTTACCAGCAGAATATGCTGCATGACTTGAATAATGGAGGCTCATTCTAGAGGTCATCTTTGGTTCATTGGGGCTTTGTCTTTGTACAGCTTGGGAATAGTAGAATAACAAATGAATAGTAAACTGTGTTGTACATATAAATTCAATGAAGCTATTCGAATGTAGCTACATGTATGGGAACAGGAGTACCCAATGTCTTTCAGGAATCAGATATGAATCTACATAAATAGATGATGATCAGAATTATCCCCTCTTGCCTCATGTGATGGCCTTATTGTCTGTCCCTCACGAGTAAAGCCTGTGGGTTGGAGGGTGAGGAATGTGGATTAGGATGAGGAGAAGGGCAGGGTGTCGTGTGAGCTCTCTGTGATGGCACCAGCAGCCTCTCTTGGGGCTAGCATAGTGCCTGTGTCAGAGTGGGTCAGGCGGTCAGCCCCCCCCCCCCCCCCAATCCTCTTACTGCACGACGACACATTCTTCTCAGCACGCTACACTATCCATACATACAGTAGTGCAGTATCAGCTCACTGTCTCACTCAGAAGGCCATGTAGATCCCTCTGACTCAGTCACTGACTGTGTAGATGACGAGGTGGTGAGCAACACGGACATGCTGCTCATTGTGTTTCCATGTTTGTATGTATGCAAATGCTGCTCCTTGACAAAATCCAGTAAACAGTAAATAATGGTAAGCGGCAAACAAAGTGGGAAAGGATGGAGTGAGTATTATAATGGAACGACTTGTTCAATCCCATCCAGTGTTACAAATGCAGTATTCTTAGTATTTATAACTCCCACTGAGGATCTAGATGTATTAAACAAGTATATCTCTGCTCCCTTTCCCCTCCTATTCTTCTGTTCACTCTACATTCCATGTATGGAATCCTAGAACAAGTTCTAGAAGCTCTAAGGTAAAAGATGATTATGGCCTATGTCCAGCCCCCCTTGCCCTGTCGCTCCCCTGGCTGAGGATGTATCCTGTATACCAGTGGTTCTCTGAGGGAGGAGTGGAGGGTGTTGCATAACGCTGACTGTGAGTAGTTGTTTGAGGCAATATTTAATAAGCACTAATCCAGCTTTAGATTAAATAGAAATATGCATGCAGATAGGGAATCCTGCCTCTTCAGCGGGTGTTGTATTTACTGGTCAAACAGATTATGATCACAAAGAGAAATTGGTTTAGTCTTTTGTTGATATTCAAGACACAAACAGTAACAGTTGGCAAGGCAAAACACACTTGTTTTGGCTTTGGGTCATATAATATGTATCACTTGAAATATAGTCTCATAATTAAGCAGATTCAATTGTATTATTGGGATGGGAAAATCTTTCTGCTTTAATATGAATCTAAATCAGAAGAAAGATCTGGGCTTGTTACTGAGGTCTCTCATTTACAGTGCCTTCAGAAAGTAATTTAATTGTTTGGACATGATTTAGAAAGACTTCCTCAAGTCTTAAAAATAATTTTGTAACCTGTCTCCTCCCCTTCATGTACACTGATTGAAGTAGATTTAACAAGTGACATCAATAAGGTATCATAGCTTTCACCTGGATTCACCTGGTCAGTCTATGTCATGGAAAGAGCAGGTATTCCTAATGTGTTGTGCACTCAGTGTATCAAAGGAAGGGTATAAAACAATTTCTAGAGTGTTAAAAGTTTCGAAGAGCACAGTGGTCTCCACCATTGGGAATTTGACTAAATATGGAACTACCCAGACTCTGCCTAGAGCTGGCTGCCCGACCAAACCTTGGTCAGGGAGGTGACCAAGAACCCAATGACCACTCTGACAGAACTACAGAGTTTCTTGGCTGAGATGTGAGAACCTGCCTCAGTCTCTACAGCACTTCACCAATCTGGGCTCTATGGGACAGTGGCCAGACGGAAGCCACTCCTGAGAAAAATGACAGAACACCTGGAGTTTGCATAAGGGATGTAAAAGACTCTGAGATCATAAAGGCAAAAGATTCAGGGGTCTGATGAGACAAACATTTTACTCTTTGGCCTGAATGCAGAACACTATGTCTGGAGAAAACCACACACAGCTCATCACCCGTCTAACATCATCCCTACCTTGAAGCATGGTGGTGGCAGTCCCCACCTGAGACTGGTAAGGATAGAGAGAACAATGAATGGAGGCAAATACAGGCAAATCCTTGATGAGAATCTGCTTCAGAGTGTAAATGACCTTAGGGGCAAATATGGGGCAAATATTTACATTCCTACAGGACAATGACCCCAAGCATACAGCCAGAGCAACGCTGGAATGGCTTCAGAACAAGAATGTGAAAGAACTTGAGTAGCCCAGCTGAAGCCCAGACTTGAATAACCTTGATAATCTGTGAAAAGACTTGAAGATTGCTGTTCCCCGCCACTCCCCATCTAATTAAACAGCGCTTGAGAGGAAGGAAGAATGGGGAAGGAAGAAAGAAGCAAGGAAGAATGGGAGAAAATGCCCAAATCCAGATGTTCAAAGCTGATAGAGACATACCCAAGACGACTCATAACGCTGTAATTGCAGCCAAAGGTGCTTCTACAAAGTATTGACTCAGGGGTCTGAATACTTATGTAAATGAGATATTTATTTATTTCATTTTCAATAAAGTTGCAAAAATGTCAAAAAAACATGTTTTTTGGACATTGTGTGTAGATGGGTAAGAAAAATTATCAATTTAATCAATTTTGAATGCAGGCTGTAACACAACAAAATGTGGAATAAATCCAGGTGTATGAATACTTTCTGAAGGCACTGTAGCCCTGAGATTTCCCTGAAGTGTCACCATGCATTCTGGGTCAGTTTGTGGTCCACATCTCTGCATATGTGTATATACACTGAGAGTACAAAACATTAAGAACACCTGCACTTTCTATGACATAGACTGACCAGATTAATCCCGGTTAACACTATGAATCCTTATTGATGTCAATTGTTAAATCCACTAAAATCAGTGTAGATGAAGGGGAGGAGACAGGTTAAATAATGATTTTTAAGCCTTGAGACAATTGAGATATGGATTGTGTATGTGTACCATTCAGAGGGTGAATGGGCAAGACAAAAGATTTTCGTGCCTTTGAACAGGTTATGGTAGTAGGTGCCAGACGCACCGGTTTGTATCAAGAACTGCAACTCTGCTGGGTTTTTCACATTCAACAGTTTCCTGTGTGTATCAAGAATGGTCCACCACCCAAAGGACATCCAGCCAACTTGACACAACTGTGGGAAACATTGGAGTCAACATGGGCCAGCATCCCTGTGGAACGCTTTCGGCACTTTGTAGAGTCCATGCCCCGACAAATTGTGGCTGTTCTGAGGGCAAAAGGAGGTGGTGCAACTCAATAGTTGGAAGGTGTTCTTTATGTACATATGAGTGGTTCTATATCTTCAATATGTTCATTTAACAGCGGTACATGGAGAATTCTCCTGGCCCTGTAATGTTGTTTCATTTTTCAGAGTTGCCAGACCTATGGTGAACGATAGCTATACTTGTATCTGCTCCTGCATTGAGAGCATGAAAGGACTCATTGAGTTGTATTTCCTGAGAGCCCTATGCTGGTTAATTGGGATGACTATATGAGTACCAGACTTGGATCTTATTTCCTGCTGAGTTTCATCTCTTACTGTAGAATGGAGAGGAAACGTTTAACAGTCTGTTGCAATTTGAACAATTAGTACAGATGATAAGATATAAATAGACTAGCAGCAGTGTGATTACCATTTTTTGTTAAGCCTTTTCTGTTGAGTAGAAGCACAGAGCCTATTCACCCACCTAGGTGAGGAGGAAAGGTGTTGAGGGTTACTGTACGCTGCTTCAGGTGCCAGTTTAAATAAGTCCTCCACTGATGTCTCACTTATTTTGGCTTTGAGCTTCTTCATTCACCTTGGGTGAGTTCTATTCTATAAAAATTGGTGGTGTTTGGTCTTTTTCTTCAGTTTGGCATAGACAAGGCCTATATGTACCATTAAAAACAGAGGCTAGGAAGAGCTATTGACTTTCAGCCTGGCTCTCAGATGGCACTTGGAAATCACTGCTTAATTTCACAAGACAGGATTTATTCCGTGAGTCACGTTGATGGCTCTGTGTCAAAGAAGAAGAGAAAGAAGGGGAAATGTCCTACAAGGACATCCAGAAACATGAAACATCGTTGCTGTCTTTTGATCACTTTTCTCTTTTTTTGCAGCAAAAAATCTGTTGCAACCTTCCTCTTGACAGTTGGAGTAGGTTTGGTGACCTTTGGAGTAGGTTTGGTGACCATTGTTTGCTGAGTATGTTGAAAGTGATTTAATGAGAGTTTGAGTATGAGAGTTAGTGTGTGTGTGTATAGAGTACGTATGTAGAGTATGTATGTATACAGTACCAGTCAAAAGTTTGGACACACCTACTCATTCAAGGGATTTTCTTTTTACCAATTGTAGAATTGTCATGCCCTGACCATGGAGAGCACTTGCTTCTCTATGGTATAGTAGGTCAGGGCGAGACTAGGGGGTGTTCTAGGTTTATTATTTCTATGTTGGTGCTCTTGGTATGGTTCCCAATTAGAGGCAGCTGAGGGTCGTTGTCTCTAATTGGGGATCATACTTAAGGGTTCCCTGTTTCCACCTGCTGTGTGGGATATTGTTTTGTTAGTCTATTCATGTATAGTTTTCTTCATTAAAGAACCATGAATAGAAACCACGCTGCATTTTGGTCTGCCTCTCCTTCAACTCAAGAAAACCGTTACAGAAATAAATATATTCAAACACAAGCTTAGCCTTTTGTTAACAACACTGTCATATCAGATTTTCAAAATATGCGTTACAGCCAACGCTAGACAAGCATTTGTGTAAGTTTATCATGGCATAATGCTATGCTAGGCTCTGCTGGTAGCAGGCAACATTTTCACAAAAATAAGAAAAGCAACCAAATTAAATAATTTACCTTTGAAGAACTTTGGATGCTTTCACTCAGGAGACTCCCAGTTAGATAGCAAATGTTCCTTTTTTCCAAAAATATTATTTTTGTAGGCGAAAAAGCTCCCGTTTCTTCACCATGCTTGGCTGAGAAATCGATCGAAAAATTATTCAACTATAACGCCAAACTTTTTTCAAAATTAGCTACATAATATCGACAGAAACATGGCAAACGTTGTTTAGGATCCATCCTCAAGGTGTTTTTAACAAATATATTCGATAATATATCCGTCGAGGCAGTTGGTTTCTCATAAGAAGCGATTGGAAAAATGGCTACCTCAGTATTTTACGCAAGGTTTTCTGCGGGAGACACCATGTGACCACATGCCATATATGGTCCCTTACAGCCATTCTTCAAGGGAAATGCCTAAAAAGACGTCACAATGCTGTAGACACCTTGGGGAAAACGTGGAAAACGTAAGCTCATTCGTAGCTCATTCACAGCCATATAAGGAGTCATTGGCATTAGGCGGTTTCAAAAAATGTGGCAAAAATGTATCTGGGTTTCGCCTGTAACATCAGTTCTGTGGCATTCACAGACAATATCTTTGCAGTTTTGGAAACGTCAGAGTGTCTTCTTTCCAAAGCGGTCAATTATATGCATAGTCAAGCATCTTTTCGTGACAAAATATCTTGTTTAAAACGGGAACGTTTTTCATCCAAAAATTAAAATAGCGCCCCCTAAATCCAACTGGTTAAAGTAATGATGGACTGTAATTTCTCTTTGTTTATTTGAGCTGTTCTTGCCATAATATGGACTTGGTCTTTTGCCAAATAGGGCTATCTTCTGTATACCACCCCTACCTTGTCACAACGCAACTGATTGGCTCAAACACATTCAGAAGATAATAAATTCCACAAATTAACTTTTAGCAAGGCGTACCTGTTAATTGAAATGCATTCTAGGTTACTACCTCATTAAGGCGGTTGAGAGAATGACAAAAGTGTGCAAAGCTGTCACCAAGGCACTGGGTGGCTACTTTGAAGAATCTCAAATATAAAATATATTTTGATTTGTTTAACACATTTTTGGTTACCACATGATTCCATATGAGTTATTTCATAGTTTTGGTGTCTTCACTATTATTCTACAATGTAGAAAGTAGTAAAAATAAAGAATGAGTAGGTGTGTTCAAACTTTTGACTGTATGTGTGTGTGTTCAGCCATGTGACTGTCTGTATTAATAACTCTGCTGAGCTGCTACGATACACCCTCACGTTCCTCCAGTGCACCTCATATGCTCTGTGTGTGTAGTACTATTAAAACAAATCTGATTAATATAACTAGCTCACCACACACATCCAGGCCTTCTGTCATTAGACTTGATTTGGTGGGCTAATGGTATTTCCAAGTTACATCATGTCTGCAGTGGCATGGGACTGTATTTAGCCTGAGTCACCCATGATGATCTCAGAGGTGTGTGTTGTGTTGCCTTCCAGTTGTTGAACACCATCCTAGCGATTACTGTGAAAATTCCCCTAACTAACCTGTTTAACCACTGCTCATATTTCCAGGCAGATTAAATCTACTAGGTGGCAGTTAACGGAGCAGGGGAGACTGTGGCCTGGGCCCCAGAGACAGACTGGAGGCCCCTAGATAGGGACAGACAGTCCCAGAGCCCAGGGCCCGTATCCACAAAGCGTCTCGAAGTAGGAGTGCTGATCTAGGATCAGATTAGCCTTTTAGATCATGATGAATAAGATTATATGAACATATCCTAGATCAGCATTCCTACTCTGAGATGCTTTGTTGATATGGGCCCAGCTCCTCTCTCTGCCTGTTCCTCTAGAGACAGTGGTTACTGGGTTTCCATCTGATACCACTGGGACCTTCACCAAGTTCGTTGGCTACCTAACCCTAATTGATCTGTAACAGATGAAAAACACTTTTTTTTCATAGAAAGTGTTTTCTCTGTCGATTCATTTTTTTTTCTTCATATAATTCCCTGGAGGTAAGTGCTTTTTAGTTTTCAGGCCAGAATATGTGGAGACTAGGTTCCACAGTCTCCTTTATTGAAAATGTGAGGCCTTCTCCATAGCTACTCAACATAAAAAGCAGCCAGGCCTTGGACCAGTCTTAAAGTTTGTGTATATGCTCAGGAAAAGTCCAGACTGACATGCTTTCGCTGTTGATAGATGGACGAGAGGAGAGCAGTGAAGGCGGAGTTTAAATCACAATCTGTCCTTGAATGCCAGCCAACCCCTGTTAGTGTGTCCAAGACCACTGTGACCATGTATCCAAGTGCATCAGTGCTTTTCATACAACAATTTCAATCTGGATGAAAGTACACCTTTTTTTAAAAGCAGCATTGCTCAGTATCCTTGGAACAGATGAATATCACACAGTTTAAATTGAACAGTGTCCAAGAATAGTTTGTGCTGCTTGCCTTATCTGGGTAATTAAAGCTGTAATGCTTGCTGTCACCAGGAAAATAATTGTGGAGCCCATGCAGCACTAGTTTCTGAGATTTGCATCCTCATTGCCAGCCTGCAGAGTGTTCTGCAGTTAGCCCTCCTCTCTCTCCTCCTCTCTCTCCTCTCTTCTCCCTCGGCTTTCTGCTAAATGAATTCTCCGTGCACAGAAGAATTGTTCTCATCTGTTTTTCATCTCCTTTTTATGAAACGTAATGGGTTTCCAGGAAATGAAATGATGCAGTCGTTTAGTGACAATGCAAAGTGTTCAGAGCATTTTGTTGCCTAGGGTTATGTGCATAAGAGGGGCCATGACAGCGCCAAGATGTATTCTCCCTGCCTTTTGTGCAGCGGGGGGAAAAATCAATCTCTCTCAGTGCCTCGGTAGTGTCTTTTTCTCCTTTTTGTTTTTAATTGTTCCTTAAGGCTTATCATGGAGAGCCAAATCCCACATGGCGCTAGCATCCCGAGCGTGTTTAACTGGTGCAGGTGTCGGTGTGCTCGCATTCTGTCCCGCGAGGGCCCCTCCCCCGACCCAGGCTGTGATTGCGTCCAGGTGCTGCTCAGGTGTTCACCCGGGTACTTCTGCATTGTGGGTCACAGGTGCTGCCAAGGTTGCTCCCTCTCCTCTCCTCCGTCTGTCACTCACTCGCTCCTGCCTGCACCCTTCTCTCTGATTGCGCCCCCCTCCTCTCTCTCTCTCTGTCTCTCTCTTCTCTATTTCTCCTGGTTACGCTCAAATTTGCCCAACCTCTGCAGCCTCCGCGGTAGAGGAGGAGGGGGCACTGGTATGCCTTTGGAGTGTGGAGACACACACACACGCACAGATGGTGAGCTGTACTCACAGGTGTGAGTCACAGTAGATCATTAAGGACTGTGAGTGATTGTGGTGGTTGGTCCTTTAACCATACTCACTGTTAGCTCAACTGAACTAGAGATGGAATAGATGACATTATCCCTTTGTCTACTCCACTGGTTTGGTACCACACGAGGAGAGAAGACTGGTTTGTAATGAATCCACTCTTGTGTGAAGGCACAAGGCCTTAGCACAGTGAGAGCACATTTCTGCAACCATTTCAAGCATATGTATTGCTACTTGTGATTTGTTTACTGGTACTAAACAATAGGTGAATACATTTTTTTTGTGGGTTGTTTTTCTGGGAATCTTTGAATGTGTCTGGTGTTATGCTATGTGTCAGGCCAGCAGAGGAGGAGAAAGAAAGAGGGAGGAGAGGGGAGGGGAGGCGCGGGGAGAGGAGGTGTGGTGCGCTGTAGTCTAGTGGATGTAGCCGGTCATTATGCAGAGCTGCAGGGTGCGCTTATCTGTTACTGTGCTCAGTGGAGCGTGAAGAGCTGAAGACGAGCTGAAAGGGCACAAATCCCTCTCCTCCATCCCACTCCCACACATCCCCCCACCCGCCCTCCCCGCCCCACTCACCCCCTCCCGGTCCCTGCCCTCCTCAGGCCCTGGCGCCAGTGCTGCCAGTGAGGCGTTGCCCAGCCCAGCTGCAGAGGGGGCTACCTGTCCAAGAAGGAGGGCCAGGGGAGAGGTGAGGTGATGTAATAGGTCCCTGAGGGGCAGCTGCAGCAGTGGAGGGGCGATGACAGTAATTACAGGTCCAGCCAATCAGTCCAGGAACATCTGGAAATATCATCCTCTTCCACTGCATGTAATATTGTATCATATTGTACAAGATAGTTACCTCAACTCCACTGATTCTGACAGCACAGCATACTGCACATCATAGTGAAATATTTCTGGTGTTGGTTTGACTGTGGATTATAAGCATTCAGTAAAACCAGCTCTTCTTTTCATTCCCGTTTCATGAAATATATGGGCGTTTGATTGTTCAGTAATTCACATCCTGTCTTTTCCACGACTCCTCTACCTTGTGTCTGCTGTTTCCCTTGGTGACAAAGCCAACCCACTCCTGTAAAGCCCACCTAAAGTCAGGCAAGCCTATTTCCATAGAAATCTCTGTAATGCTAAATGACACATCAAAAAGCATAGCTTGGTGCATTGCTCAAATGTGAGATACTACATCTACAGCAAGGAAGGATTTTCAGAATAGTGGAGGCAGTGTCTTACTAGGGTATGACGACTGAATCATGAGCTGCCAGCATTTAGCCAATCCCTTTATACACACATCTAAAGAATCTGCCTACAATCACTATTGGAAAGCATCCATACTTTTAGCAGAGACTAGGCATTCTCTCTCTCTCTCTCTCTCTCTCTCTCTCTCTCTCTCTCTCTCTCTCTCTCTCTCTCTCTCTCTCTCTCTCTCTCTTCTTCATCTCGCTGTACTTTGTCCATGTCACACTCTCTTTTCTCAACCACATCCCTTTCCCTCCCTTAGCCCCCTTTGTTCGCTCCCCTCCCCCACCACGCCCCTCTTTATCCCTCATATCCTCTCTTTCTTTCTTTCTTTCTTTCTTTCTTTCTTTCTTTCTTTCTTTCTTTCTTTCTTTCTCCCTCCTTTCCGTTTTTCTCTCTCTCTGTCCCCTTTCTCTCTCTTGTAGATTTACTCTCCCCTTACACGAGCTGGCAGCTGACGCCAATAAAAATGTTAGTGATTGTTAAATGAAAACACAAAGTTGAAGGGCAATGATTCATTAGGAAGGAATGCTGCCAGTGGAACAGCTCAAGTCTCCTGACTCCACTACTGCACTGAATCTCCATCACAGACACACTCTTGGCTACTGTACCTCCATATATCTGTTGGAATGTGTCCGTCCGTCTGCCGGTCTCTGGCATTGTGCTCTATCTTGTTCCCTGATGGAGAGTCTTGCCAGGCTCCATGTCCAGCCAGTTCAGTACCAGTGTTGTAACGCTGAAGTACTGCGCTGAGGTCTCTGACTCAGTGTTGTGTGAGTTGAGGTAGTCTGAGGTTTCACATGTCCTTTTATTCCGCGAAAGGGCAAGGCTAGGCAGTTTTACACAAAGCATCAACAATGGCTTTTTTAGGTACAGCTTGGGATGGCTCTTCACTATTTACTGAGGTGATCCTCCTTAAAGGGCCAATCCGGTGTTGCTACATACATTATATCCAAAATATTTACTCCAATGTTTGTAAACAAAGTTAATGTAAACAAAAACTGTATTGCTGGGGCTTCCCGGGTGGCGCAGTGGTTAAGGGCGCTGTACTGCAGCGCCAGCTGTGCCACCAGAGACTCTGGGTTTGCGCCCAGGCTGAGAGTGGTTATATTTTTCAAGCCTCAGCTTGAACTGGCCCTCATAACAAGTGGTGATGTGGCCATTGTTTGAACTCCAGATTGGCCCTTTAAAGTTTGATGAGAAGCTATATTTCTACATGAGATACAATGCTGTAAAAAAGTATTTGCAACTTTCTAGTGTTCTCAACTTTAGCATATTTTTGATAGTGAATGTTATCAGATCTTCAACTAAAACCTAATATTAGATGAAGGGAACCTGAGTGAATAAATAATACAACAATTACAAACTTATTTCATTTCCTTCATAAGCAAAGTAATGCAACACCCAATGCCCCTGTGTGAAAAATGAATTGCCCCTTACACTCAACTGGTTGTGCCATCTTTAGCTGCAATGACTCCAGCCAAACACTTCCTGTAGTTGTTGATCAGTCTCTCATGTTGCTGTGGGGGAATTTTGGACCTCTCTTCCACGCAGAACTGCTGTAACTCAGCAACATTTGTGGGTTTTCAAGCATGAACTGCTCATTTCAAGTCCTGCCACAACATCTCAATTGGGACTGACTTGAAATTGGTTGCTTTTTAGCCATTGTCATGTAGACTTGATTGTGTGTTTTGGATCATTGTCTTGCTGTATGACCCAGCTGTGCTTCAGTTTCAGCTCACAGACAGATGGCCTGACATTCTCCTGTAGAATTCTCTGATACAGAGCAGAATTCATGGTTCCTTCTATTAAGGCAAGTCGTCCAGGTCCTGAGGCATCAAAGCATCCCTGAACCATCACAATGTCAACATTTGTAGACTCAGGTTCACTTTATCTAATATTAGGTTTTGGTTGAAGATCTTATAACATTCAGTATCAAAAATATGCAAAAAGAAAGAAAATCAGAAAGGGGGCAAATACTTTTTCACGGCACTGTATTGATGACACTGTATTGCTGGCACTGTCATTGGCACTGTATTGCTGGCACTGTCATTGGCACTGTATTGCTGGCACTGTCATTGGCACTGTATTGATGACACTGTATTGATGACACTGTATTGATGACACTGTATTGATGACACTGTATTGATGACACTGTATTGCTGGCACTGTCATTGGCACTGTATTGCTGGCACTGTCATTGGCACTGTATTGCTGGCACTGTCATTGGCACTGTATTGCTGGCACTGTATTGATGATACTGTATTGATGACACTGTATTGCTGGCACTGTCATTGATGACACTGTATTGATGACACTGTATTGATGACACTGTATTGCTGGCACTGTCATTGGCACTGTATTGATGACACTGTATTGATGACACTGTATTGATGACACTGTATTGATGACACTGTATTGCTGGCACTGTCATTGGCATTGTATTGCTGGCACTGTCATTGGCACTGTATTGCTGGCACTGTCATTGGCACTGTATTGCTGGCACTGTATTGATGACACTGTATTGATGACACTGTATTGCTGGCACTGTCATTGATGACACTGTATTGATGACACTGTATTGATGACACTGTATTGCTGGCACTGTCATTGGCACTGTATTGATGACACTGTATTGATGACACTGTATTGATGACACTGTATTGATGACACTGTATTGATGACACTGTATTGATGACACTGTATTGATGACACTGTCATTGGCACTGTATTGATGACACTGTATTGATGACACTGTATTGATGACACTGTATTGATGACACTGTATTGATGACACTGTCATTGGCACTGTATTGATGACACTGTATTGATGACACTGTATTGATGACACTGTATTGATGACACTGTATTGATGACACTGTATTGATGACACTGTATTGATGACACTGTCATTGGCACTGTATTGATGACACTGTATTGATGACACTGTATTGATGACACTGTATTGATGACACTGTATTGATGACACTGTATTGCTGGCACTGTCATTGGCACTGTATTGATGACACTGTATTGATGACACTGTATTGATGACACTGTATTGATGACACTGTATTGATGACACTGTATTGATGACACTGTATTGATGACACTGTCATTGGCACTGTATTGATGACACTGTATTGATGACACTGTATTGATGACACTGTATTGATGACACTGTATTGATGACACTGTATTGATGACACTGTATTGATGACACTGTATTGCTGGCACTGTCATTGGCACTGTCCTTCTGAGTTTGCAGATATACCCTTGAGGGCACACAGGCTGCGCTACAGTTGTCTATCAGGAATAAGTCTAGCAGGAATAATTGACTTTGTCCCAATAACCCAGACTGACAGTGTGATCACACACCCATTCATAAACCTCTGTGTTTAATTACTTGTTGGGATGAGTCAACCCAATTAAATTCATAGGACTTTATGAAATACAAGTCATGTTTAGAGTGGTGGAGTCAGTTGTGTGTCTGTGCCCTGTGCTCTTACAGAGCCATGCAGGTGCACTTCTCTTTCCCTCACACACTCCAGTCCACACACATACCACACACATACCACACACACCTGGCCCAGGGACCTCAGGTGGCAAACGCAGCGCCTGCCACAGCCTCCCCTAAAAATATCCACCCCCATTCCCCCGTGGATCCAATTCATGGAGAGAAATGAATGTAGCAAATGATTCAATGTAATCGTGTTAGTTTTCAGACGTGCTCGTCCCAGGAGCAGGGCAGCACAATCCCCTCTCCTCCCAGGATACGTAGGGAATCCACAGCGTCATTACCCTGCCTGTGTAATATAATCCAACCTGCAGGGTTTGGCAAAGAGCACGCACACACACACACACACCTCCACGGAGCACACACACACACACACACACCTCCACTGAGCACACACACACACACCAATCCCCCCCACTTTGTCCCTGTTCATCCATATTAAATCTTTCATTACACATATATCTTATTTTATTCATTGCTTCTCGTCCTAGCCTGGAGCGCTGTGGCTTAATGAGATATTAATCCTGTGTTTCAGCTGGAACATTTCTATTTACCTGGGAACAGGTCTGGTTCCATTCTCTTTGTCATTGTGTACTCACCTTTGTTATGTTTCATTAACTGTACATGAAAGGTTGTCTTTTATATAAATGATCATCCACCTACATGTGGTAGCTCTAACTTTGCATCTTTCTGTTATCTCTGTAGGTTTCAGTTAGCCACAGAAACAGGGGAACTGGAGCAAACACTAAGTGCATGTTAAAACACTAAAAAGCATGAAATAGCGTAAACTCTGCCACACCTGACCTGTGATTCATTTAGAGCCCTCACAGAGAGCTGGCTGAATGTCTGTCAGAATGTCCCCTGTTTCCCCTGCCCAAGCTCAGCCTCCCCTCCTCCCCTCTCCTTCTATCCACCTTCTCCTCTTCTCCCCTCTCCTTTTATCCACTTCCTCCCCTTCTCCCCTCTCCTTTTATCCACCTCCTCCCCTCCTCCCCTCTCCTTCTATCCTCCTCTTCTCCCCTCTCCTTTTATCCACCTCCTCCCCTCCTCCCCTCTCCTTCTATCCCCCTCCTCCCCCTCTCCTTCTATTCCTCTCCTCTCCCTCTCCTTCTATCCTCTCCTCCCCCTCTCCTTCTATCCCCCTCCCCTTCTGTCCCCTCCTCCCCTTCTATCCCACTCCTCCCCCTCTCCTTTTATCCCCTCCTCCCCCTCTCCTTCTATCCCCCTCCCCTTCTATCCCCTCCTCCCCTTCTATCCCACTCCTCCCCCTCTCCTTCTATCCCCCCCTTCTATCCCACTCCTCCCCCTCTCCTTCTATCCCCCTCCTCCCCCTCTCCTTCTATCCACCCCCTCCCCCTCTCCTTCTATCCCCTCCTCCCCCCTCCTTCTATCCACCTCCTCCCCTCCTCTCCCTCTCCTTCTATCCCCTCCTCCCCCTCTCCTTCTATCCTCCTCCTCTCCCTCTCCTTCTATCCCCCTCCTCTCCCTTTCCTTCTATCCCTCCTCCCCTCCTCTCCCTCTCCTTCTATCCCCCTCCTCCCCCTCTCCTTCTATCCCCCTCCCCTTCTATCCCCTCCTCCCCCTCTCCTTCTATCCTCCGCCTCCCCCTCTCCTTCTATCCCCTCCTCCCCCCTCCTTCTATCCACCTCCTCCCCTCCTCTCCCTCTCCTTCTATCCCCCTCCTCTCCCTCTCCTTCTATCCCTCCTCCCCTCCTCTCCCTCTCCCTCTCCCCCTCCTCCCCATCTCCTTCTATCCCTCTCCTCCACCCTCTCCTTCTTTCCCCCTCCCCCCCTCTCCTTCTATCCCCCTCCTCCAACCTCTCCTTCTATCCCCCTCCTCCCCTCATCCCACTCTCCTTCTATCCTCCTCTTCTCCCCTCTCCTTTTATCCACCTCCTCCCCTCCTCCCCTCTCCTTCTATCCCCCTCCTCCCCCTCTCCTTCTATTCCTCTCCTCTCCCTCTCCTTCTATCCTCTCCTCCCCCTCTCCTTCTATCCCCCTCCCCTTCTGTCCCCTCCTCCCCTTCTATCCCACTCCTCCCCCTCTCCTTTTATCCCCTCCTCCCCCTCTCCTTCTATCCCCCTCCCCTTCTATCCCCTCCTCCCCTTCTATCCCACTCCTCCCCCTCTCCTTCTATCCCCCCCTTCTATCCCACTCCTCCCCCTCTCCTTCTATCCCCCTCCTCCCCCTCTCCTTCTATCCACCCCCTCCCCCTCTCCTTCTATCCCCTCCTCCCCCCCTCCTTCTATCCACCTCCTCCCCTCCTCTCCCTCTCCTTCTATCCCCTCCTCCCCCTCTCCTTCTATCCTCCTCCTCTCCCTCTCCTTCTATCCCCCTCCTCTCCCTTTCCTTCTATCCCTCCTCCCCTCCTCTCCCTCTCCTTCTATCCCCCTCCTCCCCCTCTCCTTCTATCCCCCTCCCCTTCTATCCCCTCCTCCCCCTCTCCTTCTATCCTCCGCCTCCCCCTCTCCTTCTATCCCCTCCTCCCCCCCTCCTTCTATCCACCTCCTCCCCTCCTCTCCCTCTCCTTCTATCCCCCTCCTCTCCCTCTCCTTCTATCCCTCCTCCCCTCCTCTCCCTCTCCCTCTCCCCCTCCTCCCCATCTCCTTCTATCCCTCTCCTCCACCCTCTCCTTCTTTCCCCCTCCCCCCCCTCTCCTTCTATCCCCCTCCTCCAACCTCTCCTTCTATCCCCCTCCTCCCCTCATCCCCCTCTCCTTCTGTCCACCTCTCTCAGCCCCTGTTGGAGCCCCCCCCCCCCCCCCCCGCTGCTGCCAGGGAGATGGAGGTGGGGAATTAAATGCTTAGTCAACTCAGAGAATTTAACTGAGACCTCTTAAATGCCTACCACGCACGTTACACACACACACACACACACACACACACACACAGCTCTGAAACGATTATCAAAGGACTGGTCCCATTTGACCACCCTCTCTATATGGCTGTTTAGTTTTTGGGTTGTTCTGTTGGACCTTGGACATTTGGGTCTCTGGGATTTCTGTGAAAGGGAATATGCCCAAACTGCTTCGTGACTAAGAGCCGGATCAAACTTCCTAACCTGTGTTATCCTTCCTGGTCCTTCATCTCTGATCCTCTGATGTGTCATTGTTTAACAGTTGCCTGGCATCTAATACCAGCCGTCAACACACACACACTTTGATGTGGCACACTGACTGTACTATAATATCCATCCAGGGACATGCAAGAATTCTCTCCCCTCCTTTTCCAGGGCTTATTCAATGTATTCTTGTTTTCCCCTCAATGCTCCTGTTGCCCGAACATGGCCGTCTCACATGCATGTCTGATAGGGGTGTGACTACGTGTGTGTTAGTGACCCTAATGTGGTGGCCTCCATCACAGCGTCAGTGTGAACCACGTGGTGGGAGAGTTTGTTAGGTAGCTCATGGCCCTCCTGCGCTGTGAGAATGGATGCGTGATTATGAAGTCATCAGCCATGAACCAGTAGGGCTGGGGAGGCACCCCCCTTCTCGCGGGTCCTCGGGGTGCCATTGATTGGTGGCCATGTGTTTGTGCCCGATAGACTGTGAAATGGTGTGTTGCAGCACGGCTGTGTCGCACCTGCGTCCCACCAAGGTGATTGATTGGTTTGGTCATGTGGAATGTTCCCATCTGGTCTGCAGTAATGCATTTTTTTCATCCTGTGAATAGCAAGCACTGGCTGGAGGATAGTGAGGCTCCGAAAATGGGAAAGGCCAAACGAAAACATTTCCCCCCTCCCCTTTTCTCTTTTTACCAACGCGGAAAAATCAAATAGACCAAGCTTCTTGTCTGATTATCCTGTGTGGTGGGGGCTGGGGGTATTTGGGATAAATACAATCAGAAAATCCACCTCTCCACCTCTCCTTATACACAGGAACAGACCACCAGGGGAATCAAATCCCTTCTGTCTCTAGGTAGTCAGAGGGGCAGTAGTACTTCATTTTGAAAGGCATACTTCAAGGCTAAAAGCTGTGTGTTATAATGAAGGTCGTCTTTGATCCAGCTGAATATTTAGAGTCCTTGTCATGATTAAAAACCATTTCATGCTCCTCCCATCCTGAACTTGAGAGAGATGGAGGAAGCTTGTCTTTGCTGTTAAAAGAGAGCCTTTTCATTTTGTCGAGCATGACTCACCTTAACAAGTCTGTTTCATTTTGCTCTACTTAGATTCCTCCTCGTTTGATTCTGATTATTCTTAATCCCGGTCCCTCTCTTTTAATTGATCTATTCATTCCACCTAATGACTAATTACATATCAGAGCACATCAGCGAAGGCATTCATCATCGTAGAACGTAATAATCAATGACATTTCAACAAAGGAAAAAATAAATATGCAAAAGAACTCATTAACATTTTGCGCTGGCTGTTTGAATAATGCTGCTGCTGACAAGGCTGTAATTAACAGAAATTGATGCTGAGCTCAGGGTGGGAAAAGAGAGTTGTTTCCCCAGAGCTTTATTGTGCCCCCAGTGTGGGACTCTGCCTTGCTGGTAGCTGGACTGGGCTGGCTGGGCAGTGGGCACTGACTGCTACATCAGAGAGGGAGGAGGTGCTGATGTACTACCCTTACCACCCTGCTGACCTCTCCACAACCCTAGCCCAGCTCACAGCACAGGTTTTATTTACTGTCAAACACAACCTGGTGAATACATCAAAAGCCTGCAACAGGATGGATGTACACAAACACTTGAGAGAAGGAAACAAAAGGCTCCATTTTAAAAGCCAGGGAAACCAGTGAGTGGGTGTGCTGCTTTGTTCACGGCTGTAATGTCACGCCAACCAGTGGATTGTGTTTGGGAGCTACTGAGCATGCCCAATGCAAGATTTCCAAAGAGACCAGAACTTTCCACTACAGGGTTATTGTAGAATATCAGGGTGGAAAAGGAGCTGCTCTGTAGTACGTGGTCTAAAATCAATTTCCTATGTTTTACTTTCCACTGTAGGTCCCTGAGTCCACCCCTTCTTCACCCCCTGTCTCTCTCTTTTCCTGTTGGCTTTCCTGTTTTTGTCATGAATATCAACAGAAAATGCAGCAAACACAATAACACCGTACCCAAACTGGCCACAAGCGTACGCTATGTGCACAATTGGATTTTGTCCCCCCACACCAAATGCGATCACAATACGCATGTTGAAATATCAAAACAAACTCTGAACCAATTATATTAATTTGTGGACAGGTCGAAAAGCATTAAACATTTATGGCAATTTAGCTAGTTAGCTTGCAGTTGCTTGCTAATTTGTCCTGGGATATAAACGTTGAGTTGTTATTTTACCTGAAATGCACAAGGTCCTCTACTCCGACAATTAATCCACACATAAAACGGTCAACCAAATCGTTTCTAGTCATCTCTCCTACTTCCAGGCTTTTTCTTCTTCAGACTTTATATGGCAATTGGCATCTAACTTTCATAGTTACCACGACGACTGACTGAACTCATATTTCAATTACCCACGTGGGTATAACCAATGAGGAGATGGCACGTGGGTATCTGCTTCTATAAACCAATGAGATGGGAGAGGCAGGACTTGCACCGCATTCAGCGTCACAAATAGAACTGACTTCTATTTTAGCGCTTGGCAAAACAGACGCCCGTTGGCGCGCACGAGCAGTGTGGGTGCAATAATTGAATAACATGTATGTTTGCATTTATTTTGCAACACTCGTGCACGTGAAGCGAGCGGTGTGGTCAGCATGTAAATCTGTTAATGTTTGTTTTTTGGACAGCTGAAAGTGCTGACTGTAACAAGTTGAAGGAATTTATTTTATTGCATGTGTTAGCCCTGCCATATGGCTCAACATGGAACATTAACTTGACAGCGATAATGGATTGCGATGAGGTTCTTGGCTAGCACTCCTAACGCAGGGACAGGAGCATGGGTTGGGATACTTCACAGGCACAGCACACACTGGAAAGAAAGAGGGGGGAACAGATGTATGATCTATTCATTTGGCTTTAGCATTACCCTCTATTTCCTCATGTTTACACACTGTTTTACCCACTTTATATGTATATACTGTATTCTAGTCATGGCTCATCCTATATAACTACTGCTGTACACACCTTTTCTATTCAAATTCTGTCCATACTGTATATACACACCATTTATATATATATATACACTATATACACAAAAGTATGTGGACACCCCTTCAAATGAGTGGATTCGGATATTTCAGCCACACCCGTTGCTGACAGGTGTATAAAATTGAGCACACAGCCATGGAATCTCCATAGACAAACATTGGCAGTAGAATGGCCTTACTGAAGTGCTCAGTGACTTCAACGTGACACCATCATAGGATGCCACCTTTCCAAGTTAGTTCGTCAAATTTCTGCTCTGCTAGAGCTGCCCCAGTCAACTGTAAGTGCTGTTATTTTGAAGTGGAAATGTCTAGGAGCAACAATGGCTAAGCCGCAAAGTGGTAGGCCACACAAGCTCACAGAACGGGACTGCTGAGTGCTGAAGCATGTAGTGTGTTGAAATCGTCTGTCCTCGGTTCCAACAATCAACTACCGAGTTCCAAACTGCCTCTGGAAGCAACGTCACCACAATAACTGTTCATGGGGAGCTTCATGAAATGGTTTTCCATTGCAGAGCAGCCGCACACAAGCCTAAGATCACCATGCACAATGCTAAGCATCGGCTGGAATGGTGTAAAGCTCGCCACCATTGGAATCTGGAGCAGTGGAAACGCGTTCTCTGGAGTGATGAATCACTCTTTAGTATCTGGCAGTCCGACGGACGCATGGGTTTACTGGATGCCAGGATAGTTCTACCTGTCAGATGCATATTGCCAACTGTAAAGTTTGGCGGACGAGGAATAATGGCCTGGGCTTGTTTTTCATGGTAGCATACAATGACATTCTAGATGATTCTGTGCTTCCAACTTTGTGGCAACAGTTAGGGGAAGGCCCTTTCCTGTTTCAGCATGACAATGCCCCTGTGCACAAAGCGATGTCCATACAGAAATGGTTTGTCGAGATTGGTGTTGAATGTACTTGACTGGCCTGCACAGAGCCCTGACCTCAACCCCATCAAACACCCTTGAGATGAATTGGAATGACAACTGCGAGCCAGGCCTGACCGACCTCACTAATGCTCTTGTGGCTGAATGGAAGCAAGTCCCCGTAGAGATGTTCCAACATCTAGTAGAAAGCCTTCCCAGAAGAGTGGAGTCTGTTATAGTAACAAAGGGGGGTCCAACTCCATATTAATGCCCATTATTTAGGAATGAGATGTTCGACAAGCAGATGTCCACATACTTTTGGTCATGTAGTGTATATACACTGAGTGTACAACACAGGAACACCTGCTCTTTCAATGACATAGACTGACCAGGTGATTCCAGGTGAAAGCTATGATCCCTCATTGATGTCATTTGTTAAATCCACTTCAATCAGTGTCGATGAAGGGGAGGAGACAGGTTAAAGAAGGATTTTTAAGCCTTGAGACAATTGAGACATGGATTGTGTATGTGTGCCATTTAGAGGGTGAATGGGCGAGACAAAGATTTAAGTGCCTTTGAACAGGGTATGGTAGTAGGTGCCAGGCACACCTGTTTGAGTGTGTCAAGGACTGCAACGCTGCTGGGTTTTTCAAGCTACACAGTTTCCCGTGTGTATCAAGAATTGTCTACCATCCAAAGGACATCCAGCCAACTTGACACAACTGTGGGAAGTATTGTTGTCAACACAGGCCAGCATTCCTGTGGAATGCTTTCGACACCTTGTAGAGTCCATGCCCCAACGAATTGTGGCTGTTCTGAGGGCAAAAGGGGGGCTGCAACTCAGTATTGGGAAGGTGTTCCTAATGTTTTATACACTCAGTGTATATATGTTTATATTTATGTTGAGATATAGCTTGTTCTGATATTTACTTTTTGATTATGTGTACTGTTTTGTTGCTAGGTGTTACTGCACTTTTGGAGCTAGAAACATAAGAATTTCGCTGCACCTGTGATAGCATCTGCAAATCTGTGTACACAACCTATAAACTTTGATTTGATTCTGTGTTGTGTGTTTGTTTTATTTGGTCCGTGCCTTCCTTACCAGTGAGGCGAGTCGAGGGGTCTCAGGGTAGAAAAACAAAGAGGCCCTCGGTAGGAATGCATCGGAGATGCTGTAGAGCGGAGCAGAGCAGAGCGGAGCAGAGCTCACTAATTGGCTGTTTTTGTGGCTGGGGTTTTGAATTGATCCCTAGAGATGCTTAGATCACTACCTCCCAGAGTATCAAAACAAGGCGCACTGCACAGCACCTCCATGCTCCAATCAATAGGGAGCCATACTGTGAATGACTCCTCACAACGCCTTCATTCTGAGGTCTCTGAGCTGCATCCCAATTTCATTTCAATATTTCATGTTGCAGATGCTGTTTATACCTCACTCACTCATTATACCCTATCTAAGGAAGTCATTCAGTTCAGTAAGGTTGAATTGTAGGGTGGAGGGCAAATCAATGTCTCCACTGCTGCACACTAGCATAGACATATCTGTTCTATTTTTGGTATTGATGGTAACTGTTCAACATAATGATTCGCAACTCCTCTATTGCATTGCATTCAATGTCAAAACTGTTTTCAACTTTAGGCGATCATAATCATAATGGCCAGTCAAAAGGCCACGTGTATATTGTGGTACATATACATTCAGACAGTGTTAGTCGTATGCCAGAATTGAAGGAAGCCTTTTTCCGTTCAAATTGATTTTCATATTGAGCCAGTGTCATCAGTGCTATTGATTTGGCTAGGAGCCACAGTATTATCCAAGGTGTCTGTCCCAGTGGACTTCATTTCTATTTAGATCATCTGCTGTGATGGCTGTAATTAAGCCGGTTTATTCTTGTTGTTTTTGCATCATGTATCTGGGGGATTGCGTCTGCGCCGGTGTCAACACTGTTCTTGATGGACACCTGGACAGCCCGGGCTTCTTCCTCGCTAGCAGAATGATGAATTTACTTACCATCCTATCCATCAACACACACTGTAGTCTAGGGAAGTACAAAAATGTATTAAAAAAAATACAAAATAGAAACTGTCACAGACAAGAATCAAAAAATGAAACAGTTGGAGAGAATATTGCTTTCTGTAGACCGACTGCACCTGCTCAGAACAAATCTTGTAATAATGATATTAGCGCTGCTGTTGTGAATGCCAGGCTGGCTGTGATAGGACAGGCCTGCTTGGGGAGATAATAAACAGCATGGCTAATGCCCTGGAAAGTGTCAGGCCTGCGACTCCTCTGGTGAAATTGGTCTCTTGTTCTCATGGTTTTCGTTGCTCTTTTCGCTCACAACGTTAGTGGGCTTTGATGGATGAGGTCTTGTTTCAGACTTCAGTGCTTCGTAAAGGAGAATTAAGATTTAATGGCTCGAGTCATGTTCTGGCTCTGTAAATATAGGTTATTACGGGGACCTATTCTCCTCAGATTGAGTTATGTCTGCTAGAAACAGAGGAGAGCGCTGTGTTGTGATGAGGGTGTATGTGTCGGGCTAATTTGGGTGCTCGCTCGGCTCTAGAAGAAAAACCTAAGTGCCAATCTGTTCCACCTGATTTATTATCACTTGTTCTTCACGGCTTCAGCATCTTGAACACACATCCACCAGACCTGTGATCAACTTCTCCATCACTTCACATGATTAGTGGTTTAAAAAACGTTGAGTGATACCCTTGAAAGTACCTATTAGCTGTAAATTGCTATTCATTCTGATGTTTTCCTGGATTAACTTTCATGGCAAGACAGCCAGGCCATAGAGTTTAGGTGCTCTTTGATGGAACGCTAGCCAGTCTACCTTTTACTTTTCTGTTAGACGTCTTTTGTTAAAGTATTGTAGAAAACTTCCTTGGGTATCCTTGAGCCAGGTTTCCTTCAACCAAGTTTCTAAATGGCTGAGTTAGCAGTCTCAGCGGTAGCAGCAGCGGCAGCAGCAGCAGTGCCCTCTACAATCAAAGCACAGTGATCCTGCCCTGGCTGTCTGCCTCCCCTCATCCACTGGCATGTGAGAGAGACTCTCCTAGGTCTTGTACTGTGTCCTCGACCAACACATCACACTCCACATGCGCTCTGCTCTTAAGTGTGATGATTTGGCTCCATTAATCATCCCAGTCAGAGGGTTTCTATAATGTATGATGTGTCCTATTACGGAGGGGAAGTGCCTGCTGGTGGCTTCCAGGGGGACAGGCAGGGGGAGACAGAGGGGAGTGTTGGGCCAGGCAGGTTATTGATCACAGAGCCCCTCTAGCCTGTCACTCCTCTAGCAGTGCTAAGGAGAGATGGAGGATGTGATTAGATAAAACAGGGGTTAGAGGAGCATCCGCATCAGGCAGGCAGCAAGGCAGGCGAGCCGAGCCCAGAACCCTGTTAATCAGTGACCTCTACACCAGATCCCGAAGTTCATCTCTAGCCACGCTCCCACTTGGCCCTTCCCCTCGCCACTGCATCCTTCTCCTCCGGGTGACTCATTTTGCTCATGGAGGAGAGAGTGGGGAGTGTGGAGGGTGAGTGAGGTTTGGGGTGGGTGGGCGACGGGGGTGGGGCAGTGGCCTCACAGCTGCGCTAGCTGGCACCGGTTCCTCAAACATCAGCTTCGCAGCCAGCAGCCTGCTTGGCACAAACACTCGCCAGTAACACTTAAACAAATTGCAATTGCAATAGCTGGGCTGTCTTACATTGTTGATATTTGACATTCCAAGACACTTTTTCTCCCCCATATTCCTTTTTGGAGGCTTTCTTCATGTAGATGACTGTATTTTATGAGCGAGCCCACATTGTTTTCTAATCTTTGTGTTTGTGTGTTGAGCACCTATGGATCTTCTACAGAAGCTTCTCTTTGACACCCTGTTCTTTCTTTCAAACTGGAACATTCTTAAAGGTTTCTACATGATCCACTGAAAGGTTTCTACATTACCCACTGAAAGCATTTCTATCAATGAGAATGTACAACCTCACCCCAAAATACAATGTGTGGCATTATATTTGAAACAGTCAAAAAAATAAAATATAATGATTAGCATTTGAATATCGCTGTTTTTTGTGGTTTTCCTTTTGATGTACAGACTTTATTATTTTGTCATGTCCTCCCCTCTAAAAATAAAAACACATGCTGTGGATTTCTATACAGTGTAGTAGCACACATCTTATACACATCTAATATATTAATACATTTTATATATACCCCCACAACATGATGCTGCCACCCCTGTGCTTCACGGTTGGGATGGTGTTCTTCGGCTTGCAAGCATCCCCCTTTTTCCTCCAAACATAACGATGGTCATTATGGCCAAACAGTTCTAATTTTGTTTAATCAGACCAGAGGACATTTCTCCAAAAAATACAATCTTTGTCCCCATGTGCAGTTGCAAACTGTAGTCTGGCTTTTATATGGCGGTTTTGGAGCAGTGGCTTCTTCCTGGTTGAGCGGCCTTTCAGGATATGTTGATATAGGACTCATTTTACTGTGGATATAGATACTGTTGTACCTGTTCCCTCCAGCATCTTCACAAGGTCCTTTGCTGTTGTTCTGGGATTGATTTGCACTTTTCGCACATAACGCTGAGCGGTATGACGGCTGCGTGGTCCCATGGTGGTTATACCTGTGTACTATTGTTTGTACAGATGAACGTGGTTCCTTCAGGCATTTGGAAATTGCTCCCAAGGATGAACCAGACTTGTGGAGGTCTACAATTGTATTTCTGAGGTCTTGGCTGATTTCTTTTGATTTTCCCATAATGTCAAGCAAAGGGGCACTGAGTTTGAAGGTGGCCTTGAAATACATTCACAGGTACACCTCCAATTGACTCAAATTATGTCAATTAGCCTATCAGAAGCTTCTAAAGCCATTACATCATTTTCTGGAATATTCCAAGCTGTTTAAAGGCACAGTCAACTTAGTATATGTAAACTTCTGACCCACTGGAATTGTGATACGGTGAGTTATAAGTGAAAAAATCTGTCTGTAAACAATTGTTGGAAAAATTACTTGTGTCATGCACCAAGTAGATGTCCTAAACAACTTGCCAAAACTATAGTTTGTTAACAAGACATTTGTGGAGTGGTTGAAAAACGAGTTTTAATGACTCCAACCTAAGTGTATGTAAACTTCCGACTTCAACTGTATATATACACTGCTCAAAAAAATGAAGGGAACACTTAAACAACACAATGTAACTCCAAGTCAATCACACTTCTGTGAAATCAAACTGTCCACTTAGGAAGCAACACTGATTGACAATACATTTCACATGCTGTTGTGCAAATGGAATAGACAACAGATGGAAATTATAGGCAATTAGCAAGACACCCCCAATAAAGGAGTGGTTCTGCAGGTGGTGACCACAGACCACTTCTCAGTTCCTATGCTTCCTGGCTGATGTTTTGGTCACTTTTGAATTTTGGCGGTGCTTTCACTCTAGTGGTAGCATGAGACGGAGTCTACAACCCACACAAGTGGCTCAGGTTGTGCAGCTAATCCAGGATGGCACATCAATGCGAGCTGTGGCAAGAAGGTTTGCTGCTGTCTGTCAGCGTAGTGTCCAGAGCATGGAGGCGCTACCAGGAGACAGGCCAGTACATCAGGAGACGTGGAGGAGGCCGTAAGAGGGCAACAACCCAGCAGCAGGCCCGCTACCTCCGCCTTTGTGCAAGGAGGAGCAGGAGGAGCACTGCCAGAGCCCTGCAAAATGACCTCAAGCAGGCCACAAATGTGCATGTGTCTGCTCAAACGGTCAGAAACAGACTCCATGAGGGTGGTATGAGGGCCCGACGTCCACAGGTGGAGGTTGTGCTTACAGCCCAACACCGTGCAGGCATTGATGCTATGGACTGGCCCGCCCGTTCCCCAGACCTGAATCCAATTGAGCACATCTGGGACATCATGTCTCGCTCCATCCATCAACGCCACGTTGCACCACAGACTGTCCAGGAGTTGGCGGATGCTTTAGTCCAGGTCTGGGAGGAGATCCCTCAGGAGACCATCCGCCACCTCATCAGGAGCATGCCCAGGCGTTGTAGGGAGGTCATACAGGCACGTGGAGGCCACACACACTACTGAGCCTCATTTTGACTTGTTTTAAGGACATTACATCAAAGTTGGATCAGCCTGTAGTGTTGTTTTCCACTTTAATTTTGAGTGTGACTCCAAATCCAGACCTCCATGGGTTGGTAAATTTGATTACCATTGATAATTTTTGTGTGATTTTGTTGTCAGCACATTCAACTATGTAAAGAAAAAGTTTTTAATAAGAATATTTCATTCATTCAGATCTAGGATGTGTTATTTTAGCAGTCTATCTATCTATCTATCTATCTATCTATCTATCTATCTATCTATCTATCTATCTATCTATCTATCTATCTCAAAATAAATGTATCTATATCTCAGTATTGTTATCATACTCTGTATCTGCACATGTTGCTGTGGTAAACACAGGGGTGTGCTGGTAAGTACAGTGACATCAGAATGGGAACTTCTCTTTGTTTACCAATGCTGCGCTCTTAGCGCTGTGTGATCATGCGTGGCGGCACGCTAAACAGTTAAATGCCTGTTTACCGTCGGGTTCCTCAGGGATGTTTCCCCTCGGTTTGGGCTGAACTGCAGCGTTGTTGACTCTGCTCAGGTCCCTGGGCGTGTTACAACGCTTGGCTTGGCCGGGTCGTGCTCCAGAGGTTCAGGTGAGCTGCCTGCCTGGCCGCTAGCTGGCTACCTCTCTCCCTGGCAGGTAGGTAGGTATTTAGGTAGGGCCAGACCTGGTGAGAGAGAGGAAGTTTTCCTGAGAAACAATAACACTCAGCCATCAATTATTCACGGTGGACAGAGAGTGTGTGACAAAACACATGCTGGGGATGAATATTTCACTGTGGGCACGAGCATCTCCTCACAGGGGAGAGACAGGGCGACTAAGTGATACCGATGGAGACCAAACCACGCTGAGGCTGAGATGCAGCTCATGAAATGTAAAAAAACAACAACAGGTATAACCTTTTTAGTCAGCCAAGACAGATGTTCTCTCCCTCTGCGGTGGCTCAGGGTATGTAGTTAACCCACAACTAAATGCTCCTTCCTTTGCGAGAGAGCTAACCCAGAAATGTTATATCATTGTGTGTTGCTACTGAAAGAGAAGCAGCGTTGTCAGTTAAACCACCTTACCTGATTTCGGCAGCTTCCTCTCAAGCTCTCTGGAGACTGTGTGCAGATGCAGTACGACTGTGCCCCGCAGCAATACTCAGAGATGTGAATCCTCCAACATGTGCTTATGTTCACCTGGGCATGCCAGTATGATGTTCTGTTCAGTCAGAGCGTAACAGAATCTCCTTGCTAGGCAAGTTTTAAACTCACTAGAAAATCTACTTTTTCCCTAGAGTAAACCCAATGTTGTTCCAGTGCTGCGTCTGGTGCTTGCAATGTTTGAAAGTCTGACAAAAATAATGTACGATGTGGTTAAAGTTGTTTATCATTTCCTTGTAGGAACCTCTTGTTTTTTTCCGCCGGAGTAAAACTGCTGAGTTTAGTATATTGTGAGGAGCATGATTCATGTGCGTGGTGCGTTGTGTGTTTTATTTGTTTTCCTGACGGCTGCCGGGAAGCGTCTCTCTCAGGAGGAGTGCTGCACACCAAAAGTGTGACACTGATGGAGCAACTCTTGTCTAGGAGGATCTCTTCTGGCTTAAGGAATACGTATTCTACATAACATTTTGTACAGATCTGCATTATGATATGGAGCAGTGGTTTATGTCCTAATGTGTGGCATCATATGTGACCTGTATAAGTGTGAAAGTGAATTAGGATATTACCTTGTTATTTCAAGACACAATGAGTTAGAACGATGATTTCTAGACCATGATGTGGTGTCAATGGTTTTTGTCTAAACTTTTCTCTGTGCCTCCATAGGTAAATCAGCAGAGAGGGCTCAATTTCCACCCTATGGGAGAGAGCCTGGCGTGTCTGGCTGCCAGGTAAGTTTGATATCTGCTATTTACTGCTTCGTGTGGCTCCGTTGGTAGAGCATGGCGCTTGTAACCAGGTACCACTAAGAAAATGTATGCACTCACTACTGTAAGTCGCTTTGGATAAGCGCGTCTGCTAAATGACTATAATGTAAATATAGTGGGGTGAACTCTGCTTGTTTAATTTTCCTTGTTTGGGCATTCTCAATACATTGTTAAAACTAATTGGCGTGTCCAGCTCATCAGATAAAATGCCTTTGTTGGTAGTATAATTAGAGTGAAAAGGAACGTTTACACCGGAGATGGTTTATGAAGCGAACAAGAAAGCTCATGAGAATATTCTGAGGTGTCGAGGCTTAGAGATAATGAGTGAGTGATTACAGTGGAGCTGCCTGGGCTGAGGAGTTTCTCCGTGCCCTGTGATGTCTAGCAGGGTCTAGCAGGGGCAGCCCGAAACCACAGAGAAACACCACTTTCAGCACCTCCATTAAGCCAGGGTCAGTGAGCACAGCCAAGCTCAGCCCAGATCCCCTCTCACAGCCACACAGATGTTCAACACAAAGGGCTGATTGTGTGCACAAGCCACAGCTCTCTCTCTCTCTCTCTCTCTCTCTCTCTCTCTCTCTCTCTCTCTCTCTCTCTCTCTCTCAGTCTGACATCAGCAAGTCAATGGGGAGAGCTCTCATATTCTCTCTCTTTCCTCCTCTTTCTCTCCCTCGTTCATTCTTCTCTCTGTTCTCCTCTTTCGCTCTCACTCACTGTTTTTCGGACTCTGCCCACTCTATCTCGAGTATCTCTGTATTTCCTTTCCCTCTGCTCTGGCTGTGAGACCAGTAGGAGAAGTTCCACGGAAAATGGCTTCCATCAGGGTCTGCTTCACCCTCCACTGTTCCCAGTACTGAGTGTTTATATTCCACATTATGGTCAATGATATTGGGATTAGGGGTTTGTGAGTCTGGACTTTAAGATTAGGTTTAGGGCTTCGTCTGAAAGATGTCTTTAAAAGATAGAGCCCACCTCTTTGGGCTTAACCCAAAGATCAAGGGAGCCTCTGACCTCATCGACCCACTTGTTAACCCACTCGTTTAACCCCAAGCTAATCATGTGTCAGAGTAGCACCCTTCACCTCTCTATTCCCTCACTGTACACACTGTACACATTACTACTAACAACTATGTGGTCATACAGAGGTCTGCGCTTCCAGTCAGACAGAGTGAAAATATAGCTGATGTAAGTTGAAAGCTCATTTAGTCATTCATAAAAGAGCTTTTGGAGATGGAATGCCAGTTCAGACATTTTGTGTGGGAACTGGGGAATTGATGCAGGCCTGCAGCTGCTGAGATCTGAGGCTGGCAGAGATTCAGTTTGTCTGGTCCTAGAAAAAAAACAGGAAGACCAAAAAAGTAATTTCATTCTTTAGAGAATATTGTGTAACCCTTCTAGTGATTATCGACAGGGCTCCACCGCTGAATCTTGTCCAGCCGAATCAAGCATGAGCAAAGCATCTCAGGTGCAAAGATTATCAGTTATTGTTTATCTTTTAATGAGCAGCCTGAATGTTCACAACCTCCAAATCCTGGAGATTTCATAATCCATCCACACTAACCTAATAAAAGGTAACATTGTATTTTCTTCTCAGAGGACCAAGAATGGAAATTCAAAACAAACAATCAATCAATCTATCAAGAGGTTGTTTTTTGGAAACTACTGTAATAGCGCCAGATATCTGCCAAACAGACCATCAGTTGTGGGCTTGTCAAGTCTAAGCAAATTGCCTTGCTCAGCAACGGATTATTGCATCAATTGAACGTGATGAAGAACTCCCCATGTCTTATTGGATTAGATATTCAGAGTGTTGTAGCCAGCTGTGGCCCCTTATTCCACTGTTCCTTTTTTACACAGAACATGTCAGTCTCACCATAATCAACCCGTGTTCTAAACCTTCTGGCGTCATCTTTTTGGACAGTTGTTATCTGCACACCAGTAAAAGAAAAAGATCCCAATGTATCCACTTATTGTCTTTGTGGTATGGTAAGGTGTTATTCTGCCTTCATCATAATAGCAGGAAATCTGATTTAATTGAAGGCCTTCAGCATATCATCTCTCTCTCTCTCTCTCTCTCTCTCTCTCTCTCTCTCTCTCTCTCTCTCTCTGTCTCTGTCTCTGTCTCTGTCTCTGTCTCTGTCTCTGTCTCTGTCTCTGTCTCTGTCTCTGTCTCTGTCTCTCTCTCTCTCTCGCTCTCGCTCTCTCTCTCTCTCTCTCTCTCTCTCTCTCTCTCTCTCATTGGGAGTGCGGGCATACTGTTCTGTGTGTGCCCATATTGAGTTGGGCCTATGTCCCCAGCGGGATGAGGTAATGAACAGGGCTGGGGTGTGGGGGAAGAAAGAGGGAGAACAGGGAAGAGAGAGTGGGAGAGAGAGGGGTTGCCGTGGCGGCAGCACTCTGTTCCACAGGTAGCTCCTGTGTGCCTCCTGCGAGACGGATTACCCTGATTAAAGTGACAGGATGCAGTTGACAGACGGCTCCCATTATCTCCTCAAATCTGCGTGACATTTCACAGTGGAGATGATCATTGAGATGTGAAGAGGCTTGGGCAGAAAGCCCTGTGATTCAGGAAATTCTTGACATAATAAAGCCTTGTGTCGGGTATTGGGCATTAGCAACATGATTGACTGCAACGTCATTTGATGCAAGTGTGTTATTGGAGTACTAGGGGAGGACATTTTCTCCTTCTCCTTAGACAGTCACACACTGACTACAGAACAGAACAAGCCTTGGCTGTTAAACTCAATTTCACTCAATTCTCTGTCTGTTTTCTTCTTCGTCTCAATTGTCTCTTTTTTTTCTCTCCAGAATATCAAAGATTATGGGTTTAGTTTCATGAAAGCATAACAACATTTTCTGTCATCTTTAAATAGAATTCTGATGATGTGAAGATATATGTAATCAACAACCAATAAACCCTGGCCTCGCTGAAGTTTCCTATGCTTTACTATGTGTACTGTAGATTACATGGTAATTGATATTTAATCTGACCTCTTGTGGCTCTTGAATGGTTTTTGTTCCATGCAGTAGTTTCTATAAAAGAAACACCAGCTAATATAGCTGGAAGGATTCAATATCATTGAACAAAGGCAGCAGAAGTGAGTCTGGTCTGGTCTGTTGTGCCATGTCAATGTCAATGCAGTGGCCTCTGTGACAGGTTGTCAGTTTGCAGAGCCTGCTTCTCCCCTCATTTCTACTGCAGTAAAGCAGTGGCAAACTTGATTTTCACAGGACTTGATGGCCTTCATTCCAATCTGTTAAAATCAGAATCTATGGTCTTTTTAGAGTACCACCTCACTGCCATTTTGGTGTTATTGTGAGGGGTTTTGATTTTGGGGAAATATTTTGTATTGATAGTAGGTGAAATACCCAGGCAATCCAGATAATAATAATTATGAACATTTTTGTGGAAATTGACCAAGGTCAAAACCTTCCCTCTGACCTACAGTTGAAGTCGGAAGTTTACATACACCTTAGCCAAATACATTTAAACTCAGTTTTTCACAATTCCTGACATTTATTCCTTGTAAAAATGTCCTGTTTTAGGTCAGTTAGGATCACCACATTATTTTAAGAATGTGAAATGTCAGAATAATAGTAGAGAGAATAATTTATTTCAGCTTTTATTTCTTTCATCACATTCCCAGTGGGTCAGAAGTTTACATACACTCAATTAGTATTTGGTAGTGTTGCCTTTAAATTGTTTAACTTGTGTCAAACGTTTCAAGTAGCCTTCCACAAGCTTCCCACAATAAGTTGGGTGAATTTTGGCCCATTCCTCCTGACAGAGTATGTGTAACTGAGTCAGGTTTGTAGGCCTCCTTGCTCGCATGATCTTTTTCAGTTCTGCCCAAATATTTTCAATAGGATTGAGGTCAGGGCTTTGTGATGGCCACTCCAACACCTTGACTTTGTTGTCCTTAAGCCATTTGGCCATTACATAATTTTCTGGAATTTTCCAAGTTGTTTAAAGGCACTGTCAACTTAGTGTATGTAAACTTCTGACCCACTGGAATTGTGATACAGTGAAATAATCTGTCTGTTAATGTTGGAAAAATTACTTGTGCCATGCACCAAGTAGATGTCCTAACCGACTTGCCAGAACTATAGTTTGTTAACAAGAAATTTGTGGAGTGGTTGAAAACAAGTTTTAATGACTCCAACCTAAGTGTATGTAAACTTCTGACTTCAACTGTATGTTAGTTTAATGTCATTGGTTACCGTGTCAATCCACAGCCCTCTCAGTCAATGAAATGTATTTATAAAGCCCTTCTTACATCAGCTGATGTCACAAAGTGCTGTACAGAAACCCAGCCTAAAACCCTAAACAGCAAGCAATGCAGGTGTAAAAGCACGGTGGCTAGGAACTACTGTAGTGTTTCCTGGAAGCACATGAGGGCTCCAGTCTCCAGAGCAGCTCTCTCCTCTGAGGTATCCTCACTCATCTCGACCCTCCCTCCTTCTCCACTTACGGTCCGCAGCAAATTAGACTAATTGGTCAACGCCCTTAATTGGCCTGTTTGCTGGGGACACAACGGTCACTGGAGTGGAGTGGATACTGGCGGAGCCTGGAGGCTGCTGGAACCTTCCAGAGGCTGCCTCAACTCAGTCACATGACACAGTAAACAGGAGAGGAGGGTGCTGAGGACTCAGGACTCCAGCCCACTAATCTGGGCCTGTCAGATCAGAGGCAGGTTTTGGGACAGCTCTGTGTCATCTCGGCTCTCCTCCACTAATTGGATACGTGTGCCTGAGATCAGACACAGGTCCAGCAGGCTGGTGGCCTGGTGACTCCCAGGTCTCTGGGACGGACGTTTTGTCCAGTTAAGCCGGCGTGGTTTTCGGGGGAGCACACAGATCCTGGGATCAGACTGATGGTTTAATGAGCCTTGAGCTGCCCTCCTCTCACCCCCTACCCCTGCACCTCCCTTCAAAGAGCTGCTCCTGCAAGTCATGACATGTCCCTGGTTGTGTCTGAAGATGCCCTCAGGCCGTGATCGCTGCTGATCAATACCGTTCCACTGCAGGCTGGAGGAGAGGGAAATCACTAGGTCAGACTGATTGGATGGATTTCTCCTTGTAGTTCAGTGGAGCTGCTAACAGTGGTGCACACAGGAGTACAAAAATGACTGTGTGTATAAAAAAGAGAAACTGAAATGTGTATTAGATTTCTTATGCTGATGCTCCATAACAAAGCACCATTTACCAGCATTATAGAACAGTACCATTTTTTTCAGAATGTTTTCAAACGAACATTATACCTTTTGTCAGCTCCACAGGAAGCATTCATTAACACATATCTATGACATTTTGAAAAATAAATATTTTACTGCTAAGTGGACATGCATTAATTGAGGTGTCTGCGCTCATCTGCTGCTGTGAAAATAGTTATTTACTGTCTTTACCATTAAAGAGATGTATTTTGTCTGAGGGCAGATTGTTAGTGAATTATGGTAGCATAACACACAGTGGCCCCTTATTCCCACTGGAGCACATCTCCATAAAGCTGTTCAATGGATTGATTCATGGTATTTAATAGATCATTAGGGGAATGGCAGATTCATGGCCAAGTGTTTCACTGATAATATATGACAGTACATAAGATCAACCCCTGACTGCATGAGTAACCCCCCCCCCTCTCTCACACTCTCACTCTCTCACACACACACACTAGTTTCACACTGCTGTTCTCCACTTATCTGTTGTTTCTCTGTTGTCTCCTCCAGGCCAATCTGCGGCCGGACATTGGTCTGGTAAGTCCTGGGCCTGTGACCACATCGGGGAAAACGGCCCCTCCCTTCTACCCTCCCTTCACCGGGGCCAACCCCAGAAGACGCCCCCTACCGGAACCTACTCCCATTGGTCAGTGCCAATTAACCCATACCTATAGAGATACAGAGCAGGGCAAGTTATCAAGTCCCTGACAATGGCATTTTAGTCTAGTATCGTGTTTAGAGCAGTATGTGCTGATCTGTTTCCACTAACTCCATGAACAAGCCTGCAGGAGTCCCTGTGTTTTTAATAGATTAACGACTTTTGCTTAGCCATTTAAACTCCTATTTTAACACTAATAATGATTATCCTGGTGATTTCAATAGATTGCACAACACGCACAAATTGTTTTGCATTTTACATGACAAATTGTTTTTGATTTGACTTGATTGTGTGCAAGAAAGAATGTTTAGGCCAGGGTTGTCATCCTCATCGTTCCCCTCTTTATGCCAGTGCGTGAATGAGTGTTGTGTTGTTTACATCCCACAAAGGCCCATTCTATTGCCTCAATCCTGTTTTATCTTTTCACAGATCCTCTACAAACAAAGAAAGTTCGCAAGGTCCCTCCTGGTCTGCCTTCATCTGTGAGTGGAAGATCATTTCATCTGCCTGCCATGCCTCTCATATATAAATAGATCTCTCAGTGAGCTTAACCAAACACACACACACAAACAAACACACACACACACACACACACACACACACACAAAGAGAGTTGTTGACATCAATGTCACACAAACTTTGCTGGGATTTTACTTGTTTTCCTTGACTCTTCAAAGATGTCCTCTGCAGTGGTACCTGGTTGATGTGTAAGGGAGCCCATAGCCCTGCCTTGTTGTTTGTGTGTGTGCGCGCGTGTGTGTGTATACTAGAGAGTGTGTGTATGTGTGTGTACATTGGGGTGATTGATTTTGGGGTCTGTCCTGTCACAGCGTGGTCTCCTCAGCTCCTCTCCTGGGACGCAGGGCTATGCGGGGCGCGGGGTACAGAACTGTCGGAGCGGATCCCCGGCGCTGCTCTTTTGATGTTTAATTAGTCATTATGTAGCCAAACAGGAGGACAGACAGCGATTAATAGTGCAGAATCAGAGACATTTCCATGGGTAATAATCCCGGTGGAGCAGAAGACATTAGAATGCAGAGGAAGTGTGGAGCTCAGCTTGCCTCCGCCTGGGCCGGGCCTCATTAATATGCATAAATCACTAAGTCAGATGTTCATTGTGAAAATCCTGGTGGATTCTCAAAGCGGGCGATTAAGCCTTAACTTCCCAGCCACTGGTACCAGCCGATGCTTTTAATAATATTTGTAAAAAAAAATGGTTTTAGCAGAGATCCCTCTTTACTTTTGTGCTGAAGTCTTCTTCCCCAGAGAACAAGAAGGGGGCTTTGATGAGGGTGGCTCAGAGACTGGATTTGCTTTTGGGAGTTGTGATAATCGCGAGCTCCACCGCTGTTCCTCTGAAATCAGATATGGAACAAGACACAGGACATAAAAGAGAGATGTGTTTTGTCTCTGAATTTGTGTTTGAATACTAGTTTGTCAGGAACAGAGGGAGGAAAGCAGCGGAGTGGGAAATGCACGCTGCCTCTCCCATCCTGAAGTAGGTGAAGGGGATATGGGGGGATGGTGCCAGGAGACAGGGAGGGAGGCAGAGAAAGATTGGTTGCTTTGCGGGGTACATCTCTTTGTGGTGTAAATGGGCGCAGGGCTTTTATTTGTCTCTGCTTAACACATGGGCGCAGGTGCACTATGTGACTCATAACAGTAGAATCAAAGCAGTACAATCCTGAGTGGAATAAGTAGAGGAGCTAATGCAGCTTCTTCTTCTTCTGTCACTCTGTGTGGAGAAGACGAGGCCTGGATGTTGGAGGAGTTAGTCTCTGATCCCAAGACAGAGCCAAGACTTTAACAGGGAAAAAGGGGCTGTTTTTCTCTTATTTTCTCTGGTTGCAGGGAAAGGTAAAGAGAGAGAGCCTGTGGTATGGGTGGTGTGTGGGGATGGAGGTTGAGTAGGCGGTGATGGAGGGCTGGTCTGGAGGCTTTTAGGAGGTGTTGTATGGGCCTGGTGGGAAGTGTTGGGCGAGGAGGTGGAGGGGACATGAGCTGCCATAGCTTGTCTTGCAACTGATTATAGGTGTCTAGAGGTTATATACTGGCTGGTAGGAGGTGTGTGTGTGTGTGCGTGGGCGTGCGTGTTCGTGCGTGTACAGGGGTTATCTGCAGGGACCTAGACTGGTTGTGGGCGGCAGACAGCGGTGGTGGAGTTTAGGGGTGTCGAGGGCACAGGCGCACCTGGAGCAGGGTTGCCAAGGGCAGCTGTGCCGTACTGGGTGAGGAGCCTGCAGTGTACCTGTAATGCAGAAATGCAGCTGGCTGCTGAAAGGCTTTTGCGTGTGTAAGCACCCAGGCTTCACCAGAGGCCTGAAGAGCTGCTTGATTAACAAAGTGAACACAATGCTTCATATCATTATTTCCCCTACTGGGAATTCTCTTTTATTTATTTCAAACTATTTTTTTCCATCCTCACCTAAAAATGGTTGAGGAGGTTTAGATTTGAAGAGCGGTGTGTTTTTAATGAGCGGCTGATGTGTGTATATATGATGTGTGTATATGTAGGATTTATATTGCAATCATAATATTTAGGAGAGCACATCCTCTGTGCATTTAGGTTGTTCCCCTGCAGTATATACCAGGATGTGGAGGCCATCAGGGAGAGCCAGCCAGCTGCTGATTGCAAACATTCACATGTTTATACGCCAATCTCATCTCATATACACACTTTTTCCTTAACCCACTTTTGCAGTTCATTTGACGTACATGCTCCTTTTAGGGGACAGGAGCTACTGTACAGATGTAGAATCTTAATTTGATTACTCATTTGTTACTGAGAGTTTTCCTGCACAGCAGGAAATGAAAACTTGTAGTGTTTAAAGTCAATGTTTAAAAAGTTTAAAGTTTGTAATTTCCACTTTAAAAAGTCAAACATGATTTGCCCTAATGAAAAATGTATCAACCCCTACAAAACAGTTTCAGACATTTTATCCACGTAATAATTCACATTTCCTGTTGCTGCAGGATTATTATTGTATTATTCTGGCTCAAAGGAAGATCCTACATATGTAGGTGTGTCACCAACTTTGTCAGCCTGAGAAGCACCATTTCCCTCTGAACAGTAGATCAATAGATAAACTGTGTACATAGTAAAATACAAATAAAGTGAGTAATGTGGCACGAACATGATGTAGTACAGGGATCATCAACTAGATTCAGCCGTTGGTCAGGGGTCCGGAACTGAATTACAAATAATATGTGGACTGTAAATTGACTGCAAGAAGCCCAAACAGATATTTGACTAAAATATAATAATTTCAAAGCATGTTGTATATTGGGGAACCCTCATATAGTGTATATGTGCGCTGGAGTCCACTAGTCCCAATTCAAACACATTATTTATTGCTTCTGATATTTATATTAAATGTAGAACATAAATTCAGTACAATGAACACAAACACAAACACAAGCTCCTTAGCCATTGCAGATGATCAGAGGTTGACTCTATCGGTCTTAAGTCTTGTAAGGCTGACTTCATGATACAGTGGGCTGACTGTGGTCATAGCTAGATGTATCACTTTGTAAACTGAGCATCGCTCTGAGTGAAGACATAACTGGTTATCATTGGATGGACAGCATGCTGCGGAGCAGGGTTGCTGACGGGCAGCTGTACGGGCACCTGCGTTAGGGGTCCGTCTGACAGGAGGACAGAGGAGAGAGACGCGCCGCGGCGGCAGCTCTGTGGCTCGTGGGGAAAAGCTGTATCTTGTAGGATATTCATGTGTAGCTAGGAGGGCATTGCTGGTGTGTGTGTAAATAGCCAGGCTTTTTTTATGCGCCCTTGTCACTGGCACAACGGCTTGATGTGACACTTCCTCCATGGCTGTGGTGATGCTAGTCTGGAGGAGGGAAAGAAAGAAAGTGGCGGGAGAGGGAGGAGGTGGGAGGCAGAATCAACTCCCTTCAGGGACTTTTGCTAGCGAGAACCCTGGCTGTGAATGACAAAAAAGATTGTCATTTGCTTTTGACAGATCACTCAGACACCCTCGTTTCTGAGAGACTTTCACTTAGCAGGGAAACAGGGACTAGAAGAGAGGAAGTCTGCTTTGCTCCGGGCTCTGAGACTAAGACCCAGGATTTTGCCTCGCAGTGTTTGGGTGAATGACACACAGAGGTTATCTCCTGTGTGTGTGTGTGTGTGTGTGTGTGTGTGTGTGTGTGTGTGTGTGTGTGTGTGTGTGTTTAGCTGAACTCCGAGAGACTACAGCCCCCTTTCATCGATGCAGCTACATGTATTTTGACTAGACAGCCATCTGCAGGCAGAGCAGGATGGTGCAGGAAGCAGAGCTCATTTTGGGTTCTCTTTGAACCAGGGCAGGTCAGGACCTGGCAGAGGGCAGCTCTTGTGAGTAGACGTGCCTTTGGATGAAACGCGTCAGCAAAGCCTTCTGCAAATACAGCCAAACAATCATTGTTTGATGTGGCCCTTTCATGTAGGCACGGTTGTATCGTCTCAAGTGATCTGGATATCCTTGTTGTCTGGCTGTTTCACAGCATCAGATGACTTACCAGACAACAGTCGTTATGTACTGTACCTCGACATTCTTGTATCCATTTTTTTTTTGATTAAGCATTTATTTTAATTTCTCTCTTTTTTAATTCAATAAGGGTTTTAAGATTATGGTCATTGTGACGTGGTCATGGAATGTGGGTTGACATGGTCCATTTCATTTTCTAAAATCAATTCTAGAATATTAATAGTACTAAACAGAACAGGACTGTCTTTCTGTCTACCTCTGCCTTCTGGCAACAGACCAGCTCCCATCCATCTCTGGGTTGGCATGATGTCCATTATCTCAACACCTATCAGGTCAGCAGGTCAGAGTCAGACCACCAGGGGGCAGTGTGCCGGGCTCTGCTGCTCTGCTCTGACCCCTGTCTGAAGACCCTATGGGGATGAGCTCATTAGATATATGCCCCTCGTTTGCCTGGGATGATCCTGAACAGAGATCCTCACCCCCTCCCTCCCCAGGGCCTTGCCTTGTTGTGTTTATCGGTCTTTGGGTTGCTCAGATTTAACAATGACATGAGAGGCGGAGATAAAGGAGAAGGCCAACAACTCCAGAGGTCCCTGCTGCTTTCATCTACAAGGAGAGAAACAGAGTTAAAAGAACATGAAGCAGAAATGAATGCACACATTAAAGTCATTACTCACATTTCGGCCTGTAGTAAATGATTAATGTAGGGCCTGGCTGCGTGAGTGCACCATGTTAATGCAGACCTTGGTTTTAGGCTGCTGCCTGGCAGGCTTGGCACTGTGCTCTGTCAACAATCACTAGTGATTAGGTTAATAGAGTGTGTTAGTTGGAGGTTGTTTAACTCTAAACCACACCAGAGTGGCCAGTGGGGTATACTACAAAGCAGGATCAATGAGTTAGCCAGCTAACTTGTCTTTTTTGAAAGATATGCTTGAAATGAGTATGGTCTAATTGGCTCAACAACCAAAAACGCATATCTAAGTTTATCCTTCTTAATGAACCAGAAAATCAATAGTTATTTCTAGTTGTTTATCAAAGTTAGCTGGCTAACTCATTGATCCTGCTTTGTAGTATACCCTCTGGTGTAAGAGAGCGTCAGCAGTGGAGGGTTTCCTCAGAGTGTGTAAGTCAGAGCCATGTCAGGGCGCATTGATTGGATTGGCCCTTCTTGGGTGCCTGGTTGTGCATTGGACCAGTGAAAGACTAGAGGACACTGGCCTACTGTACTAGGCTGAACTGGATAGAGAGGCTCAGTCTTAATGTCGTGGCTCAGAGATAGCCTCCTTCCATCCAGCAGCTTCATTCATGCGTATTGGATCTCTGTGTTTGTGTAGTACACATTGCCGTTGTCGTGACACCCTTTATATTAATACAATTCATTGGTTCCAGAATCATTTTTGATGACTTAGAACAAACAAAGAGACAAGGAAGGAATTCAATGTGATGTTGCTATGGCGCTAGAGCAGTGTCGTATCACTAAATAACTTTATGAACAGTTGTTTGTCCGGGAGGATTTGGATGACAAAGGGCAGAGTTGATGAAAGGGAGTTGGGTGGAGTGTTATTTGGTGGTTCGTAGGGAATGTGGTTCAGATCATATTTGGATGGAAGAGAGAGAGAGAGGGTCTGTGTTTCAGCCTATATTGAATGAACTCACAGAAGTTTAGGGGTGTACTGAAAAAGATAATATGAGGCATGTCTGTGGACTGGAGATCCATGTTAACTCTGGGGAGGGCAGGGTGTCTGTCTGCCTGTCTCTCTGTGTCTGTTTCTCTGTGTATCTCTGTGTCTCTCTGCATGTCGGTCGGTCTGTCTCTCTCTCTCTCTCTCTCTCTCTCTCTCTCTCTCTCTCTCTGTGTGTGTGTGTGTGTGTGTGTGTGTGTGTGTGTGTGTGTGTGTGTGTGTGTGTGTGTGTGTGTGTGTGTGTGTGTGTATGTGTATATATATATATATATATATATATATATATATATATATATATATATATATATATATATATCCTATGCAGGTCAATCAGTCAGCCAGGCCAGGAGTGGCTCAGCCAGGATTACCATAGCTACATGTACGTATGTCTGGCAGAAGCAGCACTAGAGGAAGTGTATGTTGACTCAGTCACACAGAATGAGAGCTTAATAAATAACCGTAAAGCACCTTTCTGCTTCATACACACATGCAAAGTGTTAGGGAAATATGGTCAGTGGGGAGTTGGAAGAGGAGGAAACGTGTCTGTCGTTAAAGATTCAGCAGTTAGAGATACTCTAACATCTCAAACTGAAGCAGAGCCAGTAGCACTGCACTGTATGCCTGCTCTGGAACAGCCTACAGATGACAAAATGCCTGTTCTGTGCTGGTTTATGCAGTTGTAAATCATTGGAGTTAACGTGTAATGAATGTGTAATTAAGTCAAGGCAAAGCTTTGTGTTATAAACTTCTTGTGGGGTTTTGGGCAGATTAAGAACCCCCCTCAGCACCCCCGACCCCCCCGAATAAAAACCAGAGCTTCTTACAGGAAACAATCCCCCCATCCTGTCTTATGACATCATGGCTAAATCCATGCGTGAGATGGAGGTGACCTCAGTGGGTGGATTTGCAGTGGATCTTTTTTAACACCCAAACAAATCCCAGGGGAAAAAGCATGGCCACTGGCTCAAATGTGATTAGAGGGGGGAGTTGTGTGGACATGTGCATGGCTGGGTGGCTGCCGGTCAGGTAACACTTGGCCCACTTTGACACAGATGCAGACTGGTCCTGTTTCTTGGTGGCTGATGGGTCAGGGCCCGGGCCCAGGTTCAATGTTGATGAAGTGATCGAGGGTGGTGGTCCTGGCTCTGTCTTAAGAAGATTAGTGTTTAGGATGAGAACTGACAGGAAATGAAGTATAACAACATGGGCGTCTTCTCAGTAATACAGCTAATATCTGTTTGTCTGTTAGACAAATGTAAATGATCCCAAAGTGTCCCTGTGTCACAGATCCCTCTGGAACTTTCATTGCGCACACCTGGCCCCTATTCCCACTGATTGTATTTGTATATATGTGCCCTTTGTTCACCATGGTGCTGCCCATTATTGTTAACATGTCCGTTGGTGCGTGTGGGTACATGTGCTGTGTGTTTCGGGCTTTCGTGCCCTTGTGAATTGCGCAGATGATTACGGGTCTCGTCCCGTGTGTTAATCATTGTGCGCGTGTGTATTTATTCGAGGTACTCCTCGCTCTTTTGTTTGGGTCTCAACCCTGTGTTTTGTTACGTGTTTGTTTGGTCTTCGTCCCCGTGCCTTTACACTGCACGCCGTAATTTGGACTGAATTAAAAACCCTATTATGCATTCCTGCACCTGTCTCCCGACTCTCTTCATGCCAGCGTGACACCCTGTGTCTGCAGCTACATGTTGTATGCTGTGTTTGTGAGTAGTAGTAATGCGTCTGCTTTTATCAATGTTGAGTCCATCTCTCTTTACTCATTCTCTTTGAGCTTTCATGTTCTTTTCTCAGCCCGGCCTTCTGTGTCTGGACCCGTTTTTGGACCCTTCAAACGCACATTTTCCTTAAAGCATCAACTTGAAACGGGTCCAGATATAAAGTGGTACCAGCATGTGGACCCCAGTGCCTTGGAAGAGTTTAAAAAGAATCAGAGAAGAAAGAGGAATACATAATAATAGTACTGAAGGAAAAACATAATAAAGCCTGGTTTTCTTTGGGAAAGGAGTCTTTCATCTTTCTATAACAATAATGCTCTCAATGAGAGCACAGGACTGTGTTTAGTCCAGGAAGCTTCCACTGGCAGACATGAAAGGCTCCAGGGAGGCTGGATGGAGTGGGCTTTAAAGGCTCTGTACGGCACACGGGTCAGTCCTCACCTCTCGCCTCGCTCTTCCTCCTCTTCCCTTTCTCCTCCTCTCCTCTTTCTCCTCCTTCAATGGAGGCCGACATGGAACAGCAGAGCGGTCTGAGAGTGGCAGACAGTGAAATGAAATGGCTGTGGCTGTTCTGCTTCCTCCTGGCCTATGGTGTACGTCTGAGCTTGAGGCCCCCGGGGGTTTAGGAAATGGAGCATCACAGTTCTGTTGCCTGTCTGACGTCAAGGCCCGGCCCCTCTGCAGCTGTGGCGTGTGTTCAACAACTCTCTCTGTTTACAGTCACCGTCGTGACAAGGGGGTTCATTCTGACTATAGGGAAAGTGTAATTGTTATGGAAGCACACAGTATACATGAACATTCTCACTAAGATGTTCTACAACATTCTAAATGTTTCTTTCTCCTTCTCCCTGTCTGTTTTTATGACTCTGTGTTTTCTACCTAAGAAATAGAATCCACATTTAATTTGAGGTCTTATTTTCCCTTCCTATTTTCCTTTCCTTGTTGAGAGTCCACTTTCCCATATTGGTTGTTAATTGGTATAACGATGAGTGTGGGAACAGGTTCAGCTCCTGTCCAGATGGTTGTGTAGAAACCCTATCCCTTCATGTTACCTTACCGCTAGCGAACTAATTCAGTTATTACAAAAACAACCTGTTTAGGATTAAAACCTGTGTGGGAGAGCATGTTTATTGCAGTTATTTACCCAGTAATTTGTTTGCTTTTGAATAATGTAAATTAATGATATCGTGCCCAAAGCTAAATAGTTTTAGTTCAATCTCCCCTGCAGAAAATCTAAATGTTTATTTTGGGGAGTTCTAATTTTTTTCTCCTCTTTCTAAATCAGCTCACACATTTGTTTTCTGTCCCACCTCCTCGCTTTAACTTTTTTACCCCCCCTCCCCATTCGCCTACCCTCCCCCAATCTGCTTTCCTCTTTGCCTCAGCACTTATGAAGCTTAGTGGGAAGAACCATATCAGCCCCTCCCCTTCTCTCTACCGCCCCCCTAACACTTTGGCGAATGGTTCAGCCCTGTTTTGCATAAGTTTCCTCTGAGTAGATCCATGTGTGAAGGGCCAGCCCAGGACTGAAAGAATTAGTCCCTTTTTAACGGGTTCGATGTATGTCTAGGGAGAAGGCTTGTGTGCTGCTGCTGCCGTGCTCTGAAACAGTACACTTGCTCCAGTCATCAGTATAATAGCCGAAGCTATCATGTATTGCGCCTACCCTGTCCCTGGAATGGGCAGCAACTCCTTAATGTATTACTACAACGGGAAATCGGTGAGTTCTGTCTGCGGGAGAAAGAGAGAGAGAGAGAGAGAGAGAGAGAGAGAGAGAGTGTGTGTGTGTCCATGTTTGTAATTGGCCCTCGGGTATGGAATTGCAGAATATTGTGTTGTCCGGCTGCACAGCATGTTTCTCGGCTCTAGAGTATATCACTCCTCTCTGCTTTACTCTCTCTCTCCTTTTCTCCCTGCCCCTCTCTCTCTTTCTCTCTCTGTATCTCTCTCTCTCATTTTCCCTCTCTCCTCTGTGGACTGATTTTCCGTTGCCTCAGTTACAGCTGTGTGACAGTACCATTTGTTTTTCTTTGCAGTTCAAATAGAGGACTTACTTCATTTCTTTCTCAATATGTTCCAGACATGTTATAGCCTGAATCTGTTAGATGGTTCACTTCTTCTTTTTTTAGCTAACCATGTATGTCAAAACTTACACTTAATTTCAGCACAGACTTCTCTATTAGAGATAAAGCAGAATATAAGCAAGGCACATCAATTGTATATAAGGAGGAACAAATCTCAATATGTGGATGTGTGTGGTTGAAAAAAAGTTCAACACATCATGTTTTTTGTCTCTCACCTCTGTTCGTAGACAGACAGACTGAAAATATTATTTTTTAGCTGTGAATGTATTTTTACTGGCTGGTTGGTTCAGCACTGGGACTGGGTTGAAATAATAACATGTGGAAGTCTGGAAATGATTAAGGAAAAGAGGCTGCCTGTTAAGGTTAGACTTTCCTGTTTGTAGATTGAGCTCCTAGCACCAGCGTTGCTGTTATTCCATCTGTTTTTAATCACATCGGCATTCTGGACTCTACAGGGAGCCTAATGTGATTCCTGGATTGCTCAGTAAAAAACTCTTTGATTTCTGTGTTCCTGCAAAAACTTTTATTTTATGTGTCTGTATGTGGGAGAGTCTGTAGTGTGCGTGTGTGTGGTTGCGTGCATTTGTGTTTCGGTTTACCTGCCTCTGAGCTAAATTGAGTTTCCTCAGATGTTCGCAGTAATTGTGTCACAGGTGTAAAAGTCTCACTGGCACTGCTGCTGAATAAGAGATGAGCAGAGAAAAGTCTCTTCCTGTTTCCCAGCTCCTCTCCAGAGAGCAAAAACACTGAAACACCCACCCAGCTCCATCCAGAAAGAGAACTCCACCATTCAGAGTCAGGGCCTCATTGGACCTCATTCTCTGATCTTCTCTCCAGAGAGCAAAAACACTGAAACACCCACCCAGCTCCATCCAGAAAGAGAACTCCACCATTCAGTCAGGGCCTCATTGGACCTCATTCTCTGAGCTTCTCTCCAGAGAGCAAAAACACTGAAACACCCACCCAGCTCCATCCAGAAAGAGAACTCCACCATTCAGAGTCAGGGCCTCATTGGACCTCATTCTCTGAGCTTCTCTCCAGAGAGCAAAAACAATGAAACACCCAGTCAGCTCCATCCAGAAAGAGAACTCCACCATTCAGTCAGGGCCTCATTGGACCTCATTCTCTGAGCTTCTCTCCAGAGAGCAAAACACTGAAACACCCACCCAGCTCCATCCAGAAAGAGAACTCCACCATTCAGAGTCAGGGCCTCATTGGACCTCATTCTCTGAGCTTCTCTCCAGAGAGCAAAAACACTGAAACACCCAGTCAGCTCCATCCAGAAAGAGAACTCCACCTTTCAGAGTCAGGGCCTCATTGGACCTCATTCTCTGATTTAAAGAAACCAGGAAGTTGAACATTTCTATACTATTGTGAGATTCACTTTTATGAGGTCAACATGTTCAGGCTTGTGTTTTAGCCCTCCTCATACCCCATTAGGACAATGCCCTTTGTTCCTACAGCACCACAGATCCCTTTGATATTTTTATATTAACGATTACCAGGAGTGTCTTACAGGCCGGCAGAGGGAGAAAATTGGGAACGTGTGGGCAGCATGGGTCAACTTTATGATCCAAAGCAGTCGATAAATAACCAACCAATACCAAGCTCTTTATCTTCTCTTCTTCGGAGGAGAGATAAATAGTGTTTATTGTGAGCATCAACAAAACTCACATTTACTTGTTGGAGTTTTGAGAGTGGTTATTGTTTTTATGGTAAGAGCCTTAAAGTCTTTGATTTCTGTGTTTTTTGACGTATTAAGTGTTTTCTATTTCCGTTGTTTCCTCCAGTTCCATAGAAAATGAGTAACCTAAGCTTTAGAGAATTCAGATATTTGGGAGGATTTGGTGGGTGGAGTGTGTTTTTTTAAGGTGTGGCCTTTCCTGTCTAATATCCCTCAAGTGCACGGAGGACTGGACCAAGGAGGCATCTAGTAAATTACTATTTTTCTCAGGAAATATGGAATAACTGTTTACAGGACAAGATAACATCAGGAGTATGAGTTTTGCCGCAGAGTTTAAAATTAATGTTGACAGCTTCCCACGTATATAACACCTGATATCACCTCATTTATCAGAGTGCAGTTGGTCTTTGAAAATTGTGTTTCTTGAGACCTAAATCTTGGAGTTCTTAAGCATCAACAGCTTGAGGCTTGAGATGTCTCTGTTAAAGGGTTGCCTGGTACCAGGCTGCAGCACTCAACATGCCCCATCAGGAAGGTGGTTCTGGGGCAGTGTAGCAGGGGACCATTGTTTTGGAGCTGCGTGCGTGCCTTTTAGCCTCTAAGTGTGTTAGATTTAGACTTGAAAAGAAAGGCCCTCGGGCATGGTTTGATTCCGCATAGTGACGTGCAGAGACAGGATACTGTGTTGACACCAGCAGTCCACTGCTCTCAGCTGTTCTCTTTTGTGAGTTTTTACTGCGGTGATCATTTATTTTTAAGAGGTTATTTTCGCCGTCGTCATTTGGTGTATCCATATGTTGACAATATAATGTTTTTTTCCATGTGCTGTTTTGATTGGTGTGGGGTCGAGATCAAAGGCGGGTGCTGCAGGCTAGTGATGTGTGGAAAGGTGTGGAGGGACTCATCAGGCCTCTCAGATCAGCCACAGAGACGAGAGAGTTGCAGAACGAAGCTCTGCCAAGAACCTACTGTCCCCATTCTCTCCAATCTGACAGTGAAATCTGATGCTTGTTGATATTTAGTCAAACATGAGTAAACTCAGTGTATGAACCACAAACCCTGAATTAATGATTGCTTATGGATTATGATGGCTACAGATATTCTTAAATTAAACGTGATGCGGAAAATATACAGAAACACCCAAACTCCAACAACTGTGCTGGTCCTGCTGGCCCTGCTGGCCCGGGCTCTGAGTGATGTCTCTTTAATTCATGTGGTAGTAAAAGGAAACCCAGGCGGGCCCTCTCCTCCAGAGGCTAGGGGAATGAGGCGCCTGGTGTTTGGGTGTTTTATTAATGCCTTGACTGGCTAGCCCAGTGTGAAGAGGACAATTAGCATCATCCACCGCCATATGCTGCCCATTGAGGTTCAGACTGGGACAAAGCCAGGGCTCCTGTGTGAGGCTAACCTGGAATCTCCACGGGAGTCCCCACACCCTGGGTCACATGTGCGAGCCAGAGGACCCAAGAGATCCCCTTCCTGCTAAACGACATGTACAAAGGGTGCTGGAGTTACACACACAGCTAATCACATGCTCACACACACTGCTTGTGGCCCTGAGTGTTGGCTAAGCTGACTGACTGATATGTTGTTCACGTGAGTGAGTATGTGTGTGTCTTTCTCTTGACGTACGTAGTAAAGTGATGACGAATGAAATTTGTTGGGGTTGTGTCTCGTAAATAAGATGATTATACTTCAGTAGGACAACAAAACATTCTCTCCAAGCCCACTGACACATCTTGTTGCATTAGGAAGCAACCTTTGAAGGTCTTGAAGGGCTCTGTTCACGCAAACAGATGAGTATGCCATTAGGTAATTAAAAAAGGAATTTATGTTGCTGGTGACTAGGGGGGGGGGGGCTGGGTGGCAGGTCTGGTAGTGATTTGTGCTGCATGGTGATAGTGTTAGGGTTGAGGGACCGGCCCTCTTTGTGGCGTGGTGAGTTCACTGGCTCTCTCTCCCTCCATCTGGAGTGGATGAAGTCAGAGACCACATCACTAATGTTTGGCCTCACGACCCTTTGATCCTCCCACCCAGCCTGGCACAGCCACAGCTGCACAACAGCCCTCTGTGCTTCACCGCTCATCCCCTCCCTCAATCCCTCGCAGCTCACAACCAGGTAGCAAAATAAAGAAAAGCACAGGCTCCATATTTGATTTTCTGATTTGATTTGTTTCTTTGGTGAGCTGCAATTTGCAGTGTTTTTATGAACGCTTGTGTGTGCTGGTGTCATTATAGTTCCATTAAGAGCTGAGACAATCTGAAATGCAAACACCCCCTGATAATCCAGTCCTCCCTCCACGAGCCTTCCAAATGAGCCCAGCTGCCACACCACTGGCTTCTTAAACTGGCACGGCTCAGTTTGTTCACTACATTCATTAAAGTAGACATGATTCCGGCTTCAACATACAGCGCTACTTTACAAATAACAGTCGTGTGAGGAATAGGGACAAATTTAGGCGAAGATACTCGTTTGCATCTAATGATGGTTAATGAAGCCGTCCTTAATGCACTGGCTTTAGATTGTGATCAACCCACCAGGCAGGGTGGTGGGGCATTAGAATTGTTCCTCTTCAACATCATCCTAATAACTCAACCAAATCATCATCATTATGCTCCTGCCTCATACAGAGAATAGTCACAAGTTACATCTTCGAGGATAATGACTTTGACAAAACGCTAGACTGCCCTATACACCTGCTGTTGTTATTCATGTTAATAATGTCTGTTTTCTTTTGGCAGGTGTATGCCCCGTCTCCCAACACAGAAGACTTCAACAGAGATTCTCCCTCCTACTCATCTCCCAAACCCCCCAGCAGTATGTTTGCAACCACTTTCTTTGGTAAGTGATTCTGACTTAAGACAGTCTCTGTCATGGAGTCTAAAGAAGCCAGTATTATCTGTTTGTTCAATCTGAGGCGCTGTCTTTGTCAATGTCTTCCCCTGCCTGTTGATAGACAGTGGACCCATGAGAAAATATTTCTGGACAAACATCCTAACATCACACGCAGTTACTCTCTCTGTAGTCACTCTCTCTGATGTCGCTAAACAGTTTCAAATGTTCAGCTCGATTTAGCAATTTCTTTCTTCTGGTAGACAGTATTTCACTGAGCCTGGTCTCAGTCGCCTGTCTTTGAAGGGATCTGGTTGGTTTCTGTTAGCCAAGGGAGGCTTAGTGTTATCTCAGCTGTGTCCAGGACAGGGCTTGTGTTTCAGTCCTAAGACCAGACTGGGAGAGTGAACAACCCCCTTGTGTGATCCAGAAACTCAGCAGAGAGGAGGGGGACTGCCCTCTGTGGAAAGGTCTCTCTGGGCTCTCATAATCAAGCTGTGTGTTGTGGTTTGTTGTTGTGGTTTGCTTCATGGCTGTTCAGGCATATTGCATTTTATGTAAACTTGACTGGTTATTAAACTAAAGCCATTTAAACGTCTGCCCTCTCCTGGAATCAAATCCAGGATGTCTCTTCAATTGGTTGATCCTTTTGTTACATGAGTCATTATACTGTAAAGAATAGGGATGAAACTCAAGACGGATCCATTTCAACTCAACTCTGTTTGTTGTCATTAGATGGGACCCACAACTCTTCTGATCCGTGGAATTCCTCCAATGGGATCAACCAGCCTAGTTATGGAGGAATGCTGGGAGGATCTTCATCTCACATGCCGCAGTCAGGAAATTACGTCAACATGCACTCACATGACCGCCTGGTAAGCAACCCAGCTAGTGATGTCTCAATGTTTCCCCTACCTATTCTTAGACAGTCTACCCCCTCCCTGTTAAGCTCTATTGCCCCTTGCTCATTAAACATTTGGCTTGCATTGGTTTCAATTGAATATTTGTGGTGTGCAATATTGCAGCCCATAATATTACCCACCCTGCCTACAGAAAAAGTCTGGCTACGGGAAACACTGTGACTGATGCGTATTCAGCCTCCATGTCCTGTTCTGCCCCATCAGAGCACATCCCCTCCTCTCTGCTGAGCCCGTAGTGAGAGTGATTGTTTTGAGCTGTGGCCTGGCTATCTCTCTATCTGATGTTGCTGTCTGGGCAGTATCTGTGTAAGACACGGCTGACCCCCTCTATCAGTGTTTCATCTGCTCTGCTCTGTCTGCCCACTGTGTCTCACTGGGACTCACAGGGAGCCTGCAGCTGCTGCCCAACCAAAGCCCTCTGTCTGTCTGGGCTCCACATTCATATAACCTCTCTTTTATCAAATGATATTTTTTCACCACGCACAATGCTATTCTTACCACTGAACAAGTGTAGGCACACACAAAATTGCATTGTCCTGATGAACAAGTGTTTTGTCCTCTTTCTCTTTCAGAATTACCCTCCACACTCTGTATCGCCGACAGACATCCATGCCAGTCTTCCTCCAATGTCCAGCTTCCACCGCAGCAATGCCAGCACTTCACCATTCGTTAACCCAACACACACCCCGCCTATCAACACCACAGACGGGGTCATGGGTACGGTGAATATTTGGTTGATCTACTCTTAAATATCAATAGGCGAGATAAATTCCTATAATGATGTTATCTTCTTTAATCTATACTCTGTGTTATAAATGTCCTCTCCTTGTTTCTGTAGTTGCTGCAAATCGAGGGAATGCCACTGGAAGCCAGCAGACTGGAGATGCACTGGGCAAAGCTTTGGCTTCGGTGAGTATAGCACACCCCTGTTGTCCTCCGGGTAAATGGGAAAGCCTCAAAAGAGATAGAAACCATGTTACAAATCCACAGAGGTTGTTTGTTGGGAGTAAAGCCCTATTGGTTTACTGGTAAATGGAGGCACAATCCATGCAGCACTTCAAATTGCACTCTCTCCCTCTGAATGGCAGTTTGATTGAGGCGTTAGGCTTACATGGATGGTTAGGAATCCTCCGTGGATATCCCCTCTAGGTTGGTCCCCTCTCTGGGTGTGAATCCTGTGTTCTTGACTACAGTACCTTCTCCACTCACTTTAAAATCAAATATATTTTTTATTCCTGTGTTAAATTGAGATGGTGCATTATATTAATGGCCCTCTTCAGTCTGTAAAGGAAGCGACCTCGGTGGTCACGATGGGTATTAAGTGCTATAGTGAATGCTGATTAAATAAGCCCAGAGGGATGTGTTTGCAGTTGTTTCTGGGCCTAAGCCTGGATAATTGTAGACTTAATCTCTGAGTATACAAGAAAGGAAATTGTAAAAAAAAAAAAAAACATTACGCACCAGTTTGAATAATCCAGCCTTGGTATTTGTTCCATTTTTGATCATGTCTCCCTGCACGTTTGACAGACAGTAACTCATAAACCTTTGTGCTACTGAGGATGAATATGTCCTCCTTCCAGTTAGAGCCCTCTTGGTTTCCACAGCCACAGAACCTCACAGAGAGCTCTTCTGTCCCTGCTCTTACTGATTATTTCTCATTTGAATAACTCCCAGAACTCATCTGTAACCCGGCCTAATATACACTACATGACCAAAGGTATGTGGACACCTGCTTGTTGAACATCTCATTCTAAAATCATGGGCATTAATATGGAGTTGGTCCCCCCTTTGCTGCTATAACAGCCTCCACTCTTCTGGGAAGGCTTTCCACTAGATGTTGGAACATTGCTGCGGGGACTTGCTTCCATTCAGCCACAAGAGCATTAGTGATGTTGGGTGTTCCAATTCATCCCAAAGGTGTTAGATGGGGTTGAGTTCAGGGCTCTGTGTAGGCCAATTAAGTTATTCCACACCAATCTCAACAAACCATTTCTGTATGGACCTCGCTTTGTGCACAGGGGCATTGTCATGATGTAACAGGAAAGGGCCTTCGTCAAACTGTTGCCACAAAGCTGGAAGCACAGAATTGTCTAGTATGTCATTGTATGCTGTAGAGTTAAGATTTCCCTTCACTGGAACTAAGGGGCCTAGCCTGGACCATGAAAAACAGCCCCAGACCATTATTCCTCCTCCACCAAACTTTGCAGTTGGCACTATGCATTGGGGCAGGTAGCATTTCCCTAGCATCCGCCAAACCCAGATTAGTCTGTTGGACTGCCAGATGGTGAAGCGTGATTCATCACTCCAGAGAACGTGTTTCCCTGCTCCAGAGTCCAATGGCGGCAAGCTTTACACCACTCCAGCCGACACTTGTGCATGGTGATTTTAGGCTTGTGTGCTGCTGCTCGGCCATGGAAACCCATTTCATGAAGCTCCTGACGAACAGTTCTTGTGTCGACGTTGCTTCCAGAGGCAGTTTGGAACTCGGCAGTGAGTGTTGCAGCCAAGGACAGACTATTTTTACGTGCTTCGCTCTTCAGCGGTCCCATTCCGTGAGCTTGTGTGGCCTAGCATTTCGCAGCTGAGCCATTGTTGCTTCTAGACATTTCCACTTTACAATAACAGCACTGGGGCAGTTCTTGCAGGGCAGACATTTTACAAACTGACTTGTTGGAACCCTATGACTGTGCCACATTGAAAGTCACTGAGCTCATTAGTATTTTATTTATTTTATCTTTATTTAACAAGGCAAGTCAGTTAAGAACAAATTCTTATTTACAATGATGGCCTAGTGGGTTAACTGCCTTGTTCAGGGGCAGATTTGTACCTTGTCAGCTCAGGGATTCGATCTAGCAACCTTTCGGTTACTGGCCCAACGCTCTAACCACTAGGCTACCTGCCACCCCAAGGGCATTCTACTGCCAATGTTTGTCTTTGGAGTTTGCATGGCTGTGTGCTTGATTTTATACACCTGTCAGCATTGGGTGTGGCTGAAATAGCCGAAGCCACTAATTTGAAGGGGAGTCGACATCATTTTGACTATAAAGTGTATCTTACCTCAGAGAAATTAAACCGACAATAGCTTTTATTCCTAGTAAAAAGTGAGAGAAGTAGGATGTGTAAAAGCGTAGTGGGTTTACATTTGGGAAGTGCTATGGCTCAGTGGTGCGCACCCGAAAGAGAAAAGTGTGTGTGAAAGTGTATGATAATCACAAATTAAGTATTTTTGTATTCGCAGACTCAATTCTATTAGCATGACAAAGCTGCAGTGAAATGGACACGGTTGGGCTGGGGTGAGACGAGGGGGGTGGGGAGGCCAGGGGGAGCGATGGGGGTTCCTAACTGCTGTGGCTCAACTCTGCGGGCCGCCCTTTGTGGGCCTTTTGTTCTCCAGGCCTTTTAAACGGGCCATGCTTATTGGCCCCCCGCTGCCCGGGGGAGCGTGACCGATGAGGAGGCGGAGCCTCATTTGTTGTTGGTAAAATGAGTCGTGTTGCAGTTTGAATACAGCAGAAGTAGCCCGGGACCAGAAGAATGGCCCGTTGTATATTGCAGGGTCAGGAGTCACGGCTATAGACGGCCCGCTTTAGAAAGAGAAGAGATATTGGCTAATTCGTTTTGAGTCCCATTGATTTGAGACATACACTTGTGATCACAGTTGATGGTCATTACTTCTCAACAGGATTGAGTGTCTCAGGGTAAAGATACTGAACAGTGACAAATCCTTTTGACTGAGAAATGTGATTTAAAAGAATAGAGAAGAAGAAGCATGTGTAAATCCCCACAGGGAAAAACATATCTTTTGGTACACGGAGTGACATGCAATAGCCAAACCACTTGGATTTTCAAAAGTTGATTGAAACACAAAAGCTTGGTGATCAAGCTTAAAAGAGAAGATGATTAATAACGGCATTCCATTGTGTTTACTGAAGTGAAACGGTTTCCTATGAGTAGGATGTGATGTTTACTTGGAGGACTGAGAAATCCTTCTGGATCTACTGCCTCTGCTAATTAAAGGGAATCTCTAATACCCTGGTTTACCGAGAGACACTTTCCATTATGGCACAAACTATCCTCTTAAAGGGAACAAATCAGGGATGTGTTGTCAGCTTTAATCCAGCATTTCTCTAAACAAATGAAATCCCCGTGAAAGTTTTAAAGATATAATCTGTATGCTTCAGAATCACATCATCCTCTCTCTTTCTCGCTCTCTCTTTCTCTCTCTTTCTCTCTTTCGCTCTCTCTCTTGCTCTCTCTCATGATAGTCATGTCGCCCTAAAACCTAATTGACCCAAGCTTTACATTCTGCCATTGAGGAGACATTGTTTTTTATAGTCCATACAAGACACCTCAACTGGTCTGTTCTGAGTGTATACTAATCTTCCACTTTTAGTGGTTCTGGTTAGTGGTTCTTCACTGGGGCTCAGTTCAGGGCGTGGTTTAGCATGGAGAGGTGCGGTGGTGCAGCTCATTCAGGATAACCCCCTCCGCTCCATCTCTATTGGGGGATTAATGCTGGCCTTTGTATCTCTCCCTGTCTATGGCTGGGCATTCCCTCTCTCGTCACCTCCCTTATCTAGCACTCCACCCTGGGTTTATACTGCAGTTATATAGCACCATGTTTGAAAGATATTAATGGGATTTAGGGCAGATTTTAGTCCACTTTAGCTTTAAAGGATTTCAACCACTTTGTTCCTGTTTCCCCCCCTAAGTAAAGACGTTGACTTCTCCTCTAATAGTGTATCAGCCATATTACTGTAGATACAGTATTTGTATGATATTATCTATGTTGAAGCTAGTGGGGGAGATCTAAATAAAACAACACTAAGCAGAGTTAGAGGAGGGCACCGGACTGGTCAGAGCCTTCAGGTGTCGCAGTGAATAGGGTTTGCGGTTCCTTTTTTTTGTTGCTTTCACTGAAGCCACTGCTCACCGTTAAAGGCCCATATGTATGCTCTGAACGTTTTTATGGGCTCCCTGGTTGGAAAATCCCCAGAATTGATGAGCCAATTTCGGCCGTGCGCCAGCAGAAAGATGGTGACACAGGCTATAAAAAGTATGGGGAAACGATAGGTTGTGATTTTAAAGAGCTGCATGTTCTGCCTTACTGACAGATCTCTCTCTTTCTCCCTCCTTCTGTCATCCCCCTCACTCTTTTCCCCTCCGTTCCTCTCCCTCTTCTCTCTTCCCCTCTCTCTCCCCTCTCTCTCTACAGATTTACTCACCTGACCACACCAGCAGTAGTTTTCCATCCAACCCCTCCACCCCTGTAGGATCTCCGTCGCCCCTGACTGGCACAGCAGGTGCTGCCGCCTCAGCAGGTACAGTGGTGACCAACGGCGCCCCCTCTGGAAGGGCAGATAGAACATCAGTCTGCACTCTGATCTACTGCACTATAGCAATATACCAGCCTAAACTAGTCCCAATGCCATGGAGAGATGGTGGTTATTGCTTCCTCAGAGCATTTACACTGTTTCCTCCATACACTGCAAGTGATGTTTATCTCACAATGGTTTTCAGAGTCTCTGACTTTGACGACATTGCCTCATGGCGACAGATGATGCAGTTTACCCCAGACAACCCCTAGCTACATAGTGATAAGGAGTCAGCTCTCTTCAGTTGCTGAAGGGGCCCAAGAGACTATCTTAGAGTTTGACATCCTCTCCTCTCAGTCACTTCATTCATTCTACCAGATAATTCAGATAATCAGTTTCCATAAGTAGCAGAGCAATGTGGAGGGGAAATTTAATAATTGTGAGAGACACTGGCAGAGGAGAGAGAGAGGGGAGGGAGAGAAAGAGAGAGAGGGAAAGCCCAGCGTGTTGTTTTAGTGGGCAGTTGTGCCGTGTGTGGTGATGTAGTGGCGACAGCTGTCTCCACGTATGCCCCCCTCGTCCTCAGCTGTTGCTCTGGTCTGTGGACAGCTGTTCTCCCCATGGACCGACCGGCCTGCAAAGGGCCTCATTTTTCTGCCCGAGGAGCGACAGTGACTCAGCTGATGAGGGGGATTATATTGGCTTTACACAGAGGGATGCCAACCCCTCACGCACCCTCTTTACACCTCAGCCAGCCAGGCCTCAGGGCAGCATGCCCTACTTGGGAGGACGGGGATAGAATGCCAACAACCATTTAGATTTTATCAGTGAAGTTCCTGTCACCTGGAGATTGAGAAGCAGGTACAGTGGTTAATTGGGTGTGGATTGTTTTGTTATACAAATAATGATACAACATGATACCAAGGGCACCAACTTTTGTTACAATGTGAAACAGAGTTTCTCTTTACAATCATAATCCTCAGTAAATCTACAGTATCTGTTCAATTTACAAATGCAAAACAAATACTCCACATCCATGACTTTCCATATGAATAAACATCTGCCTTTGTCCAAAACCCTTCCCAAAAGTCCATTTCTAAATCTGTTGCCATTAGTTTAATAGAACGCCTCCATAAAAATGAAATGTAATGTAGCTTAAAAGGGCAACTGGGATGATTGAAAATGAATTTCTTGTTTCATGTTTTGTGATTTAATATCAATTTATTTGTTTGAAGTTTGTTAATTAGAATAGGGGGCATTACATAGGTCAGTTGGGGCATGATTTGGCATGATGTTCAGATTAACCACAAATTGCTCCATCTGTTCATTAGGATTAGCTACTTTCATAGCCTAACCAGGCAGGAACAGATATACACCCTGGTGCTGCTCAACTCAACTCTGGCTGGTGTGTTCAATTAGCCCTCTCCTCCACGTGGGGACCAGAGGCCCAGGGAGGCTTAGTTATGAGTACTTCCTGTTTGGTTCACGCCAGGGAAGGTAGAGCAGGTAGAGCAGAGAGGCTCCCTCATTTCCTGTTCCAAAGTTACTTTTAATAGCCTCTTAATTAAAGCCGGGCTTTTCCAGGACCTTTGTGCGGAGAGACTTTCTCTCAGAAGACGACTAATGCTTAGTTTACACTTCTGACGATGAATCGATGGAAACAGTTCCCCCGGGTCAAGTGGATATGTAATCCTAGTGTTTGTCAGAAACAAACTAACATTAGCTAGCGATCTCCCAGTTCCCGATCTTTCTCTCTCAAATACTGAAATACCATTTTAGAGGAGAACAGGGAGAAAATGGGGCCTGCTGTTGGTTTTCACAAACAGCCTAAATGAGAGAATGAGAGGTAAGCTAAACAATGTATCCATCTGTAGAGTATGCTAGAGTACGTGGGCTGGGTGTTGACCTCCTGCCACAGTAATGGAGACCAGGCGGTATAGTGAGGGCCCATAGCTGGGGCTGGCCCACTAACACAGCCCAGTATAAATAACCTGGGAGGTTTCCTCATTGTCACAATCGATTAAGGAGACTTGAACTGTTCTCATGTGCACACAACAGGCTTGGTGTAATGCATTACCTCCTGGTGCACTGTTGTTTGTTAGTTGGAATATTTCAGACAACATTGGCTAAGATAAAGAGACAAATAAAAATATATTTTGTTGCATTGGATACCTCAATTTGATACGCAGATTATTTTAGTTTCACACTAATCAGATTGAGTTGATTTGTTTTGTATGTGCCATTGCACATTTCATGTACTGATTATAACCATTCCCACACATTGTGATCCCCTCTGCTTAATGTCAAATTCAAATGTGCTCTAGAGATCACCCAGTCTGGGACAGAATGGAATTCCTTAATTAGATGTTTCCACCATTTGTTTGGACTATTGCCGTCTCTTGGTTGTCTCTAGAATCTCAGAATGGAAAGTTAATTCAGGTCAAGTCTCAGAGTCTGTCTTGGCCTGCGTGTTTTGGCAAGCCACGGAGCTGTTGGACTGTTACACTATACCTCAGCTTGGCATGTGATTGGTCAGAGGATATTTGTGTCGTGACCCCTGGAAGCCAATCACATCGGGCTTAGATCAGTGGACAAGAGGAGCACCCACGAGTGCAGCCTTGCTAGAGCCTTCTGGAACTTTCTGGCTCATTGGAGTAAGGGAGTCCTTTTGACGTGGAAGAATCACTCTGTCAGTGGAAGACAGCCTCGGTCCCAGCCGGGCCTCTTATCACTGTTCACTTTGTTCCCTGGGCTATTAGCTCATTAATGAGCGGATGTACATGTAGGCCATGTCCCAGTGTGCTGGTGTATGTTGGGGCCTTCCACCCACGGACCTGGCTCATGTTGCAGGATGCAGCCCAGTCACCAGGAAATGATGCAGCTGAGCCCCAATGCTGAAAATACCTCTCACAGCATAACAACAAGAGACCAGACAGGATGTGGATGTGCTGTGTGTCAGTCAGCCCCTGTAGAGTGGAGCAGGATGCAGGTCTCTAATCATTGGCCATGTTGGGATGGCTGAATCAGCCATGTCAGGTGGATAACTGTGGTTCTCCCGCTCTGTCTCTCTCAGGTACCAACCAATGGTCGCGTGGTGCAGCTGGACAGAGCCCCCCCTCTCCCAACTATGAGAACTCCCTGCACTCACTGGTAAGTCTCCCTGCCCCCCCTCTCTCTTCCCTTCCCCCACACCCTGAGCACTTTTTAATGGACAAGCACACAGTAGATGGGTTCTCTCACGTAGGGCAGGGTAGCATTACATGAAGATTCTTGGCTGACAAATGTCGGCGTTGGGGGGGGGGGGGGGGGGGGGGGGTGCTGCTGAACAATAACCGCCCCTTGGGGCGTGTCTCCTGCCATCTGTCCCCTACTCCGTGGGCCAGGGTGGGGTTGGGGGGGCTGGTGTTATGGGGGCTGGGGAGCCTGGCAGCTGTTGCGTTAACTGAACCACCACTGCTCCAGGATTCCAGCGCTAGTTGCCTGCGGACCAGAAACACGACTTGGGATCAGTTTTCACCCCACGCCGCCTGACGCCCACATCACACATTCACACCATCGGCTGTGGGGATAAATATTTACCCACTATATTTGAATGCCACCTACAATAGGATTTTTGTGAAGCGACCAAATCTATGATCAGTGTGAACAGCGAATGTGTGGGAGGGATGGGACCTCATGGTGGGAGGAGAGGACGAGGGGTCAGGAGTTATTATCTACACAGGACCACAGTTTTGATGCTGCCTGACACAATGATTAGTTACCATATGTCTGTCTCTGTCTGACTCTCCTTTTTCTCTGTCTTTCTATCTCAGTCTACACTATCTCTGTCCTTTTATCTAAGTCTATACCAGGGTTTCCCAAACTCCAGCATTGGGGAACATCCCGCGCACCCCCCCCCCCCCCCCCCGCGTGCGCGCGTGCATGCCATGTCTATTTCTATGTGCACAAGCACTGTTCTCTTGTTGGTGGAGATATGTTTTAAACCTACAAAATGTTATTTCCTGCAATTCATCACATTTTCTAATGAGGTGCAGAGAACATTTTGCAGTTTTAAAGCAAACTGTCTTGCAATTCTATACATTTTACCATGTCTAATGTGTATTCGTGTGATATTTGAGTGACTCGAACATGGGCTAAAAAAAACTAGCTAAAGAACGTTATCTGACATGGGCTAGTTGATCTGGACATTTCTGACAAGTTATAAAAAGCTCTCTAAGGTATGCAATGACTGACATGACAAAAGAAATACTGATGATGCACTACCCAATTTCGACATTTCAAGAGTAAGTTGAAAACCGGACAGAGTTCCCCAAAAGTTTGGGAGCCACTGGTCTATACTATCTCTGTCCTTCTATCTCAGTCGACACTATCTCTGGCTCTTCCACTACTGTTTATTTGTGCTCACATGCTTTCCTGTTCTGATTTTGGCAGAAAACTCGAGTCCATCAGCAGCTTCATGAGCATCTCCAGGATGCCATGTCATTCTTAAAGGATGTATGCGAGGTACTCCTGTCCTTTAGATGGAGACTTTACCCATCAGTGTTTGACACCTTTGCACATCCTTAGTTGTTTTTCTTTCTTTCACCAGCTTGGCCTCCGTTCCATTTAATTGGAGTTTCAAATGTTTTGTTGTCATGCTTTTTATTGTTGTTTATTATTTCTATTTTGACATTTCAGCTTTTAGTAATCAGCTTAGGAGCATAAGATGCTTTAATACCAAATGAATAGTCATGGTGCTCCAAATGAGTGGTGTGCCAGCCCGTTTATCAGTTTCTATAGATACAAATGAGTGGTGTGCCAGCCCGTTTATCAGTTTCTATAGATACAAATGAGTGGTGTGCCAGCCCGTTTATCAGTTTCTATAGATACAAATGAGTGGTGTGCCAGCCCGTTTATCAGTTTCTATAGATACAAATGAGTGGTGTGCCAGCCCGTTTATCAGTTTCTATAGATACAAATAAGGATGCTTGTCTGTTATGAACACATGCATCCCTTGTGCCCCTCCTCAGGTTGAAATGGCTCCTCTTCATCTGTTTTTCAGTGTCTTTCTTTTATGCTTTTATTATCCCTGTGGTGTTTTTTCACTCCAAGATCACGCCATAAAATCACAATGTACTCCATTTTTTTGTCCTAATGTGCTTATAGTAAACTGCTCTGTCCTCTCTCCTGTTTTTCTCTCCCCTCCCCTCTTCTCTCTCGGTCCTCCCAGTCTCGGATGGAGGATCGCCTGGACAGACTGGATGATGCCATCCTCGTCCTGCGGAACCATGCCGTGGGCTCCACCACCAGTCTGCCCAGCGACATACACAGCCTGCTGGGACAGAACGGGCCAATTGCAACCCTCGGAGCAAACTTCCCTGCCGCCGGATTGGTTGCTAGTCGGACAGCAGCAATGGTATGAATTAACTTTGCAGAAGAAAAATATCTTGAGTGTTTTAGATGTTAAGGATATTATGTTTCATGTTTTTTGCAACTTAAGAATTGACTTTGAATACTTAAAAGAAAGTATTTTTTCGACTGAGGAGAGGCATATGTGCTTGTGCGTTGCGTTTCTCCAAATAGGCTAATAAACAAGCCTTGGCCACCTGTTCAGAATGAGTCCACAGCCATGTGCAAAAACGCTGCCTTTTTCCACAGAGAGCAGTTTAATTTAAACTCACATACTTTCCATATGTGTAATAGTTGGCCTGAAGGCTTACTCTCCTTAAGAAAGACCTCGTATACAGGGTTGAATGAGAAAACCAGGCAAAACGGAGTGAAGTTCTGCTTTGGTCTGGAAAGTGTTTGTCAGTTGCACTCCTATGAGGCGGCTCCTGGGGAACGAGGGGATGCAGGTCTCGGTGCAGAGCATAATGTGTTTGCCCATCCTCCATCTGAACTATTTCATATCGGAGAGGAGAGGGATTTGAGCACATCTGTAGTGGAAGTTTCAACAGAGGGAGACAGTTCTACACTAATCCCTAGGTGATGGGAAATAATTTAGGCCATATTTTTCCTGAATTTTCTGAATCAGTCCTGGCGTATGTGGGTGGAGGGTTGGATTAAGATCCTCTTGGATTAAACTCCCTTTTCTAAGAAAATGGATGGAGGCATTCAGGGGATGTGATGGAGGAGGGAAGGATGCCGACGACTGAAACATGCTCAGCATTTCCTTACCTCATCATTTACTGTCCAGACGTCAGCCTCAGTCCCAGCTCCTCACAGGAACCTGTCCCCCTACCACTGGCTGATTAGTAAACATTCTTGCAGTGGAGTAGCATCTGTGAGACTAGTCCTTGCATTACTCACATGGTAATCGGGCCAACAAACCCACAAGAAAATTGGGAGGCATTTGATCCCTGGCCTGTGGTAACAATCATATCCAATTTTCAAGTGGACAAGGTTTGGATGTGTTCTGTGTTTCTGCCGTACTACTTCTCCCCTGACTGTTCATTTATTGGAGTTGGTGCTCCTGTATTTGTACTGCCAAAACTAAAACCAGTGCCATTTTACAGACAAGTTTACAACCTTTCACATCCTTCGCAGCATGCAAGCTTGCAGCCTGTGTCCCCTTTGCCCAGAATAATTTAAATACAGGGACTAGTATTTCTGGTTTGTTACTCTCTGTAGAAGGAAGAAAATGTCCCAGTGCACCATGTGTTTTCAGTCATGGCCATTTTGATATTGGTGTTGTGGTCCTTGGAACTCTCAGGATAGTATTTACTGGTCTGTGACTAAAAATACATTTTTAGTGGTTCTCCCATGGTGCAGTTCAGTTTGGTGTGCTCGTTACAGAGTGTTAAGGGACTATAGTGATGATGTTGGTGAGCTGTGAGACTAAAAGAGGACTGGCTGTGTCTGCATGAACACAGAGCTTCCTCTGTGGTAGAGAGAGAGGGTCCCCTCAGACTGCTGCTCAGACAGAGCTCAGCCACCTCAGCATGGCACAGCCACAGCCGTTTACTCAGGACAGCCCTTTTCACTCGTTCACTGCCTCTTTTTAACCAACTCAACAAATCTGAATGGAAGGAAGCGTGCGCCTGAGGCCAGTCTCCACCCAAATAGAGGTCCTCAGCTGTATGGTAATCAGACCCAGCAAGGAAAATGGCAGCGTTCTTCCCTCGCCAGCACCCCCGCGCCCCTCCTCCTCCGCCAGACAAAGACTTGTTTGGACACCTGTTGAGAGCGCTGCAGAGATTAGCGTAGTGAGGAGGAGGGGGAGGGTTTGGGGGCAGTGGGTTAACAGAGGCCAACAGTGACTTGGGATCACATTCCATAAGAAAAATGAAAGATACACCCTCCCGCCCCCGTACTGGTTTCCTCTCCTCCTCCCCTAGTTCCCAGAAGAGAACCAGATAGCTGAGTGGGGAACATGTGGTAAACTCCAGCGAGCACAGCGATGGTGATGCAGCATGATGGGAGGACTCTGTTTCACAAGCAATATGGAGGGAAAATAAGGAAATGGTCTGTCTTTGGAGTGGGCTTTGCCTTATATTGCTTCCAAATAGATCAGAGATGGATATATCTAGAAGAGGAAGAGGAAGAGGAAGAACCCTCAGAACATAATGACCGTGGCTAACCCAAGAGAGAAAAGCAAATCAGAAAGAAAAGAGAGAAGGGGATAGGTTTACCATCACATCACTGCATTCGTTATTATGAAGAGATTATACAGCAATACAAATGTATGTTTGTGTTTCCCTTATCCTGAATATGAATTATGCATTTTGTTATGGTGAAGTACAGCACCAAAGCACCCCCCAGTGTCAGAACTGAGGGACTTGGGAACCATCATTAGTTCTCAGAAACGGACTCCTGTACTGCAGCTCCACCTGTATATCCTGCTTTTAATATGAGGAAATATGATTGTTTAGCTCACCAGAAAGGTCAGGCATTGTGTTCAATTTGTCATGACAAGTGTTTAGAAAATCCTGTTTTGAAATCCAAGCCAAACATGCGTTTTTACAAGTGTTTTCAATGGACAGTTTTCCACCAAGGTTCTCATCATCGGCTTGTAGACTACAAAATCTCCCTCAAAGCTCTGAGCCAGGCTCTGGGAGGTTGTTATTTCTTTTTTGAACAAACAGCAACAGCATTCCATTTGTGAAGGTCAGTCTAAAGTGAAGTTGAACAAGAAAGTTCTCTTTCTATCTCTCTCTGCTTTTCAAGTGTGAGATATCTGAGTCATAAAAGCATTCTCTCTGGTTGAATAGACATCGTTCCTTCCTTTCCAGGCTCATTCAGACCAGAACCCTTCCCTACAGCTGAACATGTACTGTCTCTCTCTCTCTCTCGGTCTGTCTCTCTGTCTCTCTCTGTCTCTGTCTTTCTCTCTCTCTCTGTGTTCTGACAGGGTGGTTCTCACCGGGATGAGGCTGGCAGTTTGATCAACAGTCACGGAGGGCCGCCCAGCGTGGGCTCCATGTCCAACATGTCCAGCATGTCCACCGCTGAACTCAACCACCAAGTGGAAACCTTCAGAGGTATGACATGACACACTCCCAACTTCACCCATGACCATCTCATCTCTGCACTACACACCGAAAATAACTACATGTGAAATGTCTGTTGGCTGTAAATGATCGGAGATTCCATATGACCTGACTCTCTACCTTTATGTCTGCGTGTTGCAGGTCTGGCTGCAGGTCTGGCTGGTCAGGTGGCAGCAGCCCTGGAGCTGAAGGTAGAGAACCAGGACAGAGACGACATGCATGATGGCCACTCCTCCGACGACCTCGGCTCTGGAGACGAAAGCGACAAGAGAGACATCAAGACTCCCAGAGGAGGCACAAGGACAAGGTAAATTAACCTAATAACCACAAACATGAATCTTTCTGACCTTCTGTCTAAAACATTCAGTTTTAGAATGTCCCTAAATCTCCCTGGAGTCCAATCATGTGAATAGCCAAAAACAATCAGCCTCAGTCTTACTGTTGCGCCTCTGGGCCTCTCTCCCTCTGCAGCAGCATCAATGAGGATGATGACAACCTGAACCCAGAGCAGAAGGCTGAGCGGGAGCGCGAGAGGAGGATGGCCAACAACGCCCGCGAACGCCTGAGGGTGCGAGACATCAACGAGGCTTTCAAGGAGCTGGGCCGCATGGTTCAGCTGCACCTGAAGAGCGAGAAGCCCCAGACCAAGCTGCTCATCCTGCACCAGGCCGTGGCAGTCATACTGAGCCTGGAGCAACAAGTCAGAGGTCAGCATTCCTACACTCTCACAAGTAACACACAAGAGTTATAACACCTCTTATGAAGAGTTATAACACTGCTTATGAAGAGTAATGACACACGTTAATCTGTTTCTATACACGCAGAGCGGAATCTGAACCCCAAAGCAGCCTGCCTTAAGAGGAGGGAAGAGGAGAAGGTGTCTGGCCATGGGATCTCTGGGGACCAGCAGGCCCACCATGGGGTCCACCCCGGCCTCACCGACACATCCAACCCCATGGGCCGACTCTGAGGAGCACACAGGTACAGTAGTACATCTCCATGGAGCACCATCCACACACTCTCACTCTGTCAGTAATAGCTGTGATGAGATACTACATTACTTACTTTATGAAACATCATATTTTGTGACTGAGTTATTCCTGTTTTTGCCCCTTCAGATCAAAATGATCCAGATCAATTCTGTAAGATAGAGATGGTGCCCTTGCTTCCCAATGGCAGACAGGACTCACAGTTTGTGACACAAATTGGAGGCGACAGACCACTTGAAGCTAAACCCCAGACTAACGCAATCCTTAGATTGAAGAAAAGCCCAGTGTCCAGGTCCCTGTGATGACATCCAACATATTTCTGCCCACGAGAAAACTTCAGCACATATCACTGTCTGCAAGCAGCGTGTCGCATCTGAACAATCAGAGACTGTCGCGATCTCCTCCACCCTCCCATGTGGAAGTTTGCCTTGTGCCTAAACTGAATTGACGAATGCATTGTAACAGCAATTATGTTTATTTGTTTTGTATTATTTGTTCTATTTATTATGTTACTGAGCTGTAAAGTCTATGTCTAAAGGGAAAGTTATGAATATGCTTTAAGAAGCCTGTGGCTTTTCAGTTGATCTACAGTTTGCCAGTGTCACTAGTATGGCCCAGCCCTTCTCCCTAGCCAGTATCAGGCTAAGAACTAAGATTAAGATACTCAGGCTCCTGAGAAAGATACAAATTAAAATATTAGGCAATTTAAAGTGATCTTTAGGGCCCAACTAAAAATCATTTGGCGGTATTGAGTACTAAAAGACAAGCATCCCATTTATAAAAATAACATATATTATTTATATTTTATTCATGCCGCAATGAACAGCTTGTTTAAACCAAAACGACCTGCTCATGTGTCCGTTTGGTATAGCTCAGTCTTCATGTTACTGACATAATTAGAGGAAGAGGACTAGACATGAGGGGTGGGTATGAGCCCAGCTAAATAGTGTTCCACACATACACTAGCCTGAACACTATAAACTGTGTCACAGGTGACAGAAGAATGGCAAACTCTAATTTTCCTGAAAGGTCAACTAAAGACTTATAAGGTGTTTATTATCAGGAGTGAGCAGTTCAAATACAGAAAGCAAACCATTTACAAACCTTAGCATTCCCTGCATATTTCTTAGTGTCTTAACTAAAGGAAAAGGGACTTCACTGCCTTTTCATTCCTTTGCCATATAGTGTTAAATGTAAACAATGACATATTTCTGATATTGCAGTTTGCTTTCTATTATTACAGTATGGTCTCTGGTTAGTTGAACAGCCGTGGTCATGCTCTTTGTAATAGCCTAGCACTGTCTTATCATGGATTGCTTAGTGAAAAAGTAGAATCAAAACGACGACCACAATATCACCTGGCCTGAATTAAATTTTCACATAACTTTTTTTCTGTTAAAAATAACTAAAGAAAAAAAAGTTTAAAAAACATTATTCAAAGTTATCAAAAGTTATATGTTTATTTGTAATTGTATACAAATCATTTCTCTAGGCTTCATAGTAAAGCATATGATGTCAAGCGTGAAATAGCAGAGAGGAGTTCTAAGTTATTTAGAATGGCTTTGTTTTGATCCAAGCAGTGAAGTTACTGGTGAAGGAAAGGGAAGGGGGAGCTTTAGGAGTTCACATGCTTTTAAACATCAGAAACAGCTGGTCCTTCAGGTAGGTATAGTACAATGATGAACAAACGCAGTTTTGAGCAGATTTTTTTTATGTTTCAGGATGAAGAACAATGGTCACCACTTACATTTTTATCTGTGCGCATGCTTTACTTTCTTTAAAAAAAGTATTTTGGTCTTAACTCCTGGTTTTTATTCCATTTGTTTCCTTGTATACTGTCTTCCATTATTATCCACCTTTAAAACAAGGCTGCCACATCCAGAGACAAGTAGCCTATTCTTTGAAAAGTAATAGAACGAAGGATGCCATTGAGAACCACTCCAAGGAGTTTCTACATTTTTTTGGGGGGGGGGGGTTTACAATCATTTTCTTTTTGTGATAAATTTGGAAACGTATTGTTGTGTTTTCTCTGACTGTATGTGGCCTTGTTCATCATTTCAGTATTCATGAGCTTGTATTCATGTTACTGGCAGACTCTGAGGTTAAAATGTATGTCACTGCCTGCTCTCTCATTTCCCCTGTAATTTTAGAATGTTCTGCTGTCTGTCTCTTTGCTCCTATGTTAGACTTTTCTGTATTCCCAGCTGATTTTCCTCGTATAATATATGAAAAAATAACAAAAATAAGATACAAAAAAAAAAAAACATTTGGCTTATTTTTCACTGTAGTTATTAGTCTTTTATACAATAATATTGTAAGAACATTTCTTGAATTCAAAATTTTACTCTTTCTAGATTTTTTAAATCGAAAGTTTTGAGTAAAAAGTTTCTTACTTTATTTTACTATATTAGATAGTAAAATGTATGGTTATTTACCATAACCTGACCATTATTATCCGAAACGTACAAATAGCATCCTAAAACATAGTAGGATTGTAGCTGGCAGTCTAGTACATTGAGGTATTGTACAAGCTCAAATTTCATGACGGTGTGCTCTCCATCTTGATCTTCAGTCTCCATTGTTGGTGGATAAAAGATATGTACTTGTGTCCAAAAAGTCTAGGTATTGTTGATGCACATCAAAAACTAGCAGCAAGAAATCTAACTATCTGTCTCTGTTACAGAAAACACAGCATGTAAATAACATTTATGTAGCAATAAATGTGCCATCTTTTTTAACACAATTGTGGATATATTTCCTTCTTTGGACGTCATCTTTATTTTCTGTTTCTCCACCTTTCATTTTTCAGTTATTTCCATTCAATTTTGAATTTTGTGATTGTTTTATGAAATGATGTGCTGGTGGTGCATTTGGTTGAGCTCAATACAAGTACAGTACCATGATGTGTTCACTCAAGTGAGCTACTGACGCAACAACCCTTCCCTGGTTTTCCCCCTCAGAAGACTTTTCTACAGTGGATCTTAGCCAAATGAGGAACTCTGTGCAAGAGTGTGTTTTATAGTATGTTACTAATTTTTAAAACAATATCAGTGGACCATTGTAGTCTGTATGGAATATATGTTTCTATTTTTAATAAAGTGTGATAGCAGCATATATTTAGTCTCATTTTTCTAAAGGCTGTTTTCTTTTTGAATTTCATTTTATGCTCACTTACAGAATAACTTTGAGGGGGTACTTTTGTATTGAGTATTAAGGCATCACAGAAGAATAGACAACACATTTAGTCAAATCCAGCTGCTGTGTGCGTCGTTTACACGTATGAAATACAATAAAAATGCCACACTTGTCATTCACAAATAAGAGCCAAAAGGTGCCCATTGCATTTAAACAAAATGTCAACAGGCATGCAGGTCAGTGCATGAGGATATTTGCATGGACATTTGCAGAAGCATAGTGTTGGCTGTCCTCTCCTAACTAAGAAATAATCTGCACATATTTGTGCTGTGACATCAGTGAGCCCTCCTTGTCCAATTATAAGACAGATTTAAATCCCAGAAGTTGTCTCAGTGACCCACCACATCTGCAGAGCATTATCCTTTTGTATGTGAGATTGTGAGACAATTCCTCACGGTATCCTGACAGGCCAGATCCAAGTTCAGAGCACTGACAGAGGTGACAGACAAGAGAAGATGCTGACTGCTGTAAAGTCTGTGGCTAGCTTAAGTTATGCACTGTAAATTATGACTGTCATCTTTTAAAACACAGCATTTAATCTGGAATCAAAAGTTACGTATATCCCCACTTCCCCTGTAGTGTGTGTGTGTGTGTGTGTGTGTGTGTGTGTGTGTGTGTGTGTGTGTGTGTGTGTGTGTGTGTGTGTGTGTGTATATGTGTGTGTGCGCGCGCGCGCGCGTTATTGTGTGTTTCTGCCTGTGTGCGTGGGTGTATTTATTCCTTCCTGCTTTTATCATGCCCGGGGGTGTTTATTTGCGGTCACCTAGAGTCATGGGCATGTTTTATATAAGAGTGGGACCACCTTGTTTGAAGGCTGACTTCCTGTGGCTCTGGCTGCCTGTGAGTGAGCCATGGTGGGCCTGCTGACAGATGAGTCCTGGCTCATGTCTCTGGAGCCAAACCAAAGGGCCTACTGCCACGCAGTGGATCCCAATTCTATCTCTGTTTGTAGGTCTGTCTGTCCTTCTGTTGGTCTGTCTATTTGTTGATTGTTCCTTCCCACAGAATGATCTGTCTCCACTCCTCTTTTATTATTAAGTATCTATAGCTCCGTACATTTTCTTTTCTAAACCCAACGGACAATTTCCCCTCTTACATAGAAAGATGTTACATAAAAACATCAGCCCCACCATCACAAGAGTTAAACTTGACTGTGACCTGATTGTATAGCCATTGTGTTCCATTGCCATTCTAGAACGCCTCCAGTTTCCCTCAGCCAGGGTCAGACAGCGCACTCTACTGAGCATGCTTGGAGGTCCCAGCTGCTGCACCTCGGAGGAGAACAGAGCCCCTATTGTGCAGCACTGTAACTAACACAACATAGCGCCAGAGAGTTGAGATTAAAGACACATTTACAGTCCACCCACTCTCAGTCCTCTCACAGACACAGAAATGAAAACACAGTGGGCCTCAACAAAGGGAGGGGGCAGCTGAGGCCACAAATAAAATGTGGCTGATGCCCTTTGCTGTCCTCTAAACGAAAGAACTGTGATTTTAACGTTTCTTAAAGTCCTTGTGTGAGCCATTGAAATGCCTACTCTGTGCCACAACAAGGACTGAGGGCAATTGTTGTTTTTTTTCTCTCTAAAGGTTCAGAGCAACTAAAGAATGATAATATTTTTTTTATCATCATGCTTGGGAACTAGGTGTAAAAAATAACGGGAAGTATTTTAATAGAAATATAAAAAATAGCTGTTATTATACTGTAATAACTCTGTAATGTGTTCTTTTATAGCACTGTAATGTTCACAAAAATCAAAGTCAACACTGCACATTTTTTAGCATTTCAATTTCAACACATTTGGGAGGTTTCTCGTAAATCGGACATCATCCTGTATAAAAGTGCTGTATAACAGTGTATAACTGCAGCATTTACCCAGAGTAAACTCTTGGCAAATTGCATAGAGGTAAGTAATTATCCACTAGATGACGCTGTTGGTCTTAAAAATAGATTAGCAAATGGGAGTGATCCACACGGTGCAGTGAATCCATATGCTTCAGTAAACAAACATTATCTGCGTACAAAAAAATAAAAACAAACAACAACAACCAAAAAAACAAGTTAAACTATTAATTGCGGACGTTTTAGTTATATTTTCTTTGGTAGCTTTATTATAACCACAAATTCCTAGTAAGGCTAATGGAAAACCCATTAACTGGGCCTGAAGGATTTTGTAAAATAGCTCACCAACATTTTAATTTATGATTAATGAGGATGATATAGAACGTGATGGGCCCTGCCATATGACGTGCTCCATACAGTGTACATTTTCATTTTGATTTAGTAGGGCCTAACTGTTGCAACTGTGGCTCGCAACAGAGTATCTTTGATACACTGATAAAGGGACACTGTCAAACAGGTTGACTGACAAAAAGTTGGGAGTGTTCAGGTTGACATTGTCAATCTGGTCCTAGATCAGTGTTTTGAGGTTTAGTGTTTGGTAGTAGGGTCTGAGATGGGCGGGTTTACAGAGTTCTTAGCAGGGGGCGGGGTATTGCAGAGCTTCAGGCGTCTCTAAACTGAACTGATTCAGAAAACATCACCTGCAACAAATAGATTTTGAACAATTCCGTGGAGTATGCCACTTAAACGTTTGTCCATTCTTGAACAACTAATACGCGATTATTGTTCGTAAAGCGCAGCTGGTAAGTGACACGTTTCTCTTCTTACACTTTTTGTTACAGTAGTCATTGAATGCGTGGGAACTTTAGGTTACTGACTGGGCAGTGGCCGCTATAAACATGCAGATAAATTGTTTACTTGTTTGAAATAATCATCATGGAGAAAACTACATTCAAAATCGAGTTATTTCATTGTAATGTAAATAAGAAGTTAAACCACCTGTTGTACCCTAAACTAATGCATCAGTATAAACTTTTGAAAACTTTGCTTATCTTGCCCTTTTCCAATTAAAATATCAGTGCAATTTTTTTTACACAGTACTTCTATTAAATCAATAGATATTAAAGAGGAATATGTTTGTATACAATTTATAAATTGTATAAATTACTTACAATATTTAGAATTTGAAGAATTGTTGTATACTAAATGAATCTATTTAGCATTCAACAATTATTTTTAATCAAACATGTTACACATTCTTTAATATCATATACCACATTCTGTAATATGAATAGATTAATTCATCTATTCAGTATGGAACAATTATTAAAACCATGCATGGCTAACTTTACCCAAGAGCAAATTCCTTGGAATAAAATGTCCACCTCTTTTCTCCTGGTTTTCCATGACTTGCTGTTATTTACTTGGTATGAATGCATGAGATCTACATGTCATAACATGCTATTAGTAACTGATATTCTTCCATAAATAATCTGTTTTATGGATTTTGAATTATGAATTACATCATATCTCTAAGGCTTAATAGCTCTCCCTGGAATATGAATAAACTCAATCTGTCATGACTACAGTCAAAATATCAAATCTGCCGTGAATGTAACTCTTTTCTATTCAGTTTTTAATCTGGAATCAAGGCAGTGTCCTAATGTGCTCTCCTATAGTTGTCTTTTACAGGCCTGAATGGTGTATTGTGATAACAACACACCCCCAGGATGTAGAGAACCAGCCAGTGCACTGCACATGTAGATTATTCTCCTTTTTTGTGTTCTCAATCTTTCCCTGGAAAGATCAAAGGCAGGGCCTTGACATCCTAACCCACTCTCAGCACTGACCTTTGGTCTGAGGTGTAGGGGGACAGTGGCGAGGGTAGTGCTCTAGTTATGGATTGCAGGGGAACAAGGGGGAGAAATTGGCTCAGCAAGTGTTTCCTCCCTTGCAGAGAGTAACACAATGAGAGGAAAAGAGCTGCACTCACACCTCACAGCCCTTGTGTTGTTGGATACATGTGATACTTGGTGTGAAAGAGGCTATTGTGTCATCTTCTGCTGCTTTCTGTCCTCCGCAGTGCCTTTCCTTTTGGATAAAGGGCTAACTTGGCCTCATTGTTCTCCCTTCCCTTCAATGGCTGGAAAGTATGATGTTCTGTCCTCTGAGTATTAATAGAATCAGGAAGAGCCTGCTGCATCGCTTCTATATCAACATGCTGGTTCAGTTCTGTAGAGCAGTAGGCAACACCCGTTTTCACTTTGAAAGAGTGATTTATTGAGATTTCCTCAAAGGCCTTGCGGGCATGTCTGTGCATTTCATTACAAAGTGGCATTATCTGCTGTCACCTTTGTTTCCTTATCATAGCCCTCCCATCCCTATCACCATTTGTCCTGCTATTGTAACACCAGGCCATTCATGACATTCATCTATGTATTTGTTTGTTTGGGGGGTGAAATAGGACCTTATCAGCTGAGCCTACAGGACTCTGATAAGAGCCCATTGTCTATACAAACACATGGTGCCCACTGATGTCTGTGATGCTGTGTGTCTCTGCTGGCCTTCCTGTTAGCTGATACAGACCTGTTTCTTAGGATCAAATGGCCCTATGCTCTGTCCTCAGCTTCAGACTACACACTACTTGTAATCTGGCAGATAATTCACAAATATATGTATTTTCAAAGAACTTGATCTCTACTTTATCTGTGTGTTATAATGTGAATACCCAATAGTATCAAGGTGGTCTAAATATTCAGTTACTTGTGTATATTTTTGGCAAGTATAGTAGAAAACAGTTGAACCTATCAGCACGAGTTCCTGTCTTCAGTGGTATAGTACCTCTCTTAATGCTGTGGTGTTAAGTGGGGTTGATGACAATGGCCCTGCTGTAGGTCTATTAACCTGCTCCTCCCATGGTAGACTGTTACACTGACCAGGGCCCTCTACAGGGACTGCAAATCACAGTGTATTGTACAAGGATTGGCAGAGGTTGGTTCAATAGATTCACAGATAGACACACACACACACACACACACACACACACATACACACATTCATTAGCAAAGACATTCAAGAAGGTTACTGTATAGGCTACAGCTACGCACAGTCATGGGATTTCCGGGTGTAGTGTGACATATCGTTGGAGTCTGTCACTAAGCTGTAATACCATTTTTTTTATTGTCAGGCCATTAGACCTGCTTACACCTTTATGTGCAGTAAATATTCATTCACACCATGTTTAAAATGATTCATTTATGCCTGTTAGTAACAGCCAATTACAGCGCATTAAGATGCCAGTTAGTAACCTGCTTGTTATGGTTTCGTATACAGTACCTGGTCATATTTGCCCTTCAAAAGAGTGTAGCAAATGTTGATTCACTGTTTTTCAAGTTCAGTGTGTTGATAAAGACTGGGCTCTCTTATGTTATTTTAGGGCAGTGCAGTGTCTCACTCCTTCATTTGGCAGGAAAAGGGAGTACCTAGTCAGTTGCACAACTGAATGCATTGAACCGCATTTAAACCCAGCCCATCTGAATCAGAGAGGTGCAGGGGGCTGCCTTATTCGGCGTCATCGGTGCCGGGGAGCAGTTGTTGTTGGGGGTTAACTCAAGGGCAGAATGGCAGATTTTGCCACCTTGCCGGCTCGGGGATTCAAACCATCAACCTTTCGGTTACTGGCCCAAAGCTCTTAACTGCTAGGCAACCTGTGGTGGAGCTGAACAATTAGGGTGCTCTCTGTGGATCCACTCTCTAGACACAGAGACCAGTAAGTACAGAAAAAAGGAAAATTAGACCAGATGACATAATCAAATGTTGTGAGGCTTTAACTCTCATTAGCAGGCCATGGAGCAGTGAAACATTTGCTGACGTTATTAAATCTGATGGCATCTCATTTCTGACTAAACCAGATTATGTCCTTTTTTGCAGAGGTGGGCCTGATCCAGGGAGAGGGATTTATTATCTTGCTCATTTCCTGATGGAGTCGTACAGAGTCAATCAACCGGCCCGCTCTTCCAGGCCTCACAATGGAGCTGGCTCCTATGGCCTCAGCATTAGGGTCCAGGGGATTGATGGACACCCGTACGTGGTGCTGAACAACCAGGACCGTGGGTCCAACTCCTATACAGATCCTAATAGTAACGGCTACAATGACACACAGGGCTCCTTTATTGACAACTACCATGAGTATGACTTCAAAGGAAGCAGGGAGGCTGTTTCTGACAGCCCCTTTGTTGAGTACAGGTCCCAGAAACAGATGCAGTTTGGGGGCTCTCACAATGGAGTCACAGAGCAGGGGAAGAAGCCAGCGTCCACCCTGCTGAACTTCCAGAGACACCCAGAGATCCTCAAGCCTTATGACCCAGAGAACAACACCTTGAACCTGGATGGTAACCACAGCCTGCCTCCCCGGCCGATGTCCCTGGCGGAGACTGGGAGCACCTACCAGGGCTCTTCTCCCAGATCCACCTCCCCAGTAGTCGCCCATGCCGGGTCATCCAGCCTGGATCATAGGAGGAGTCCTGCCCTGCAGGAGAGAACACAGCCCCAGCCCAAGCCCCAGCCCCACCCCCAGCCAGCCCCCTCTAAGCCTCAAACCAAACTAGTCCAGTCTCAATCCAAGCCTCAAGCCCAGCTGGCTCAGCCACAGTCTAAGACTCAGACCCAGGTGGCCCAGCCCCAGTCCAAACCAAAGTCTCAGCACCTGTCCAAACCCCAACCCCAGTCTCTGCCACAATCCAAACCCCAGTCTCCACCCCAGTCTCAGTCTCCACCCCAGCCCCAGCTGCCCCAATGTGTCCCCATACCCCAGCCCTATTCTGTGTCCAGCCCTCCCAGTGAGCAGACTAAGGCTTCCTGCCGGTCCGCCAGCTCCATTAGCAGTGCCAACTCTAGCCTGGAGCGCAGCCGCCATGAGCCAGACATCCTCCCCCTGCGCAGAGTTGACTCTAGCGGCCCCGTGCTGCAGTCCTCGTCCCGCTCCCGCCACTCCTCTACCTCCTCTACCGACCAGCTGGAGGCGCTGTACGCAGATACCATCAACCGCCACCAGAACCGACGCTACATCCCCTTCCAACCCGGCACGGGCCGAGACATCGACACAGGCTCCATCCCCGGCGTGGACGAGCTCATCGGCAAGTTTGACGGCAAGGATGGTGGTCACCAGCGACGGGGCAGGGCGGGCCGCAGGAACAGGATCAACCCAGAGGACAGGAAGCGCTCTAGGAGTGTGGACAGCGCCCTTCCCTTTAGCCTCCAGGGAGAGTCGGAATACATGGATGCGTTTAGCAAGAACCAGGGGAGGTCCACGGAGCACGTCCTCCGCCCCTCACAGCTGCATCTGCAGAAGGTGTCTGGGAGAAAAAACTCATGGGTGACAGCGGTGGAGGGGAAGCCAAGTGCCAAAGCTTCGGCCTGTGGTAGCAGTGCTCCAGGCTCCCCTCAGAGCATGACCTCTAAAGCAGCAGGCTCCATCCAGGGGTATAAGGCGGTGCTAAATCGCTCCTCTACGTTACCCCTGGACAGTACAGATGCTGAGGATGGTCAATCTTCACCAAGCACAAAGATTTTAACAAGTGTGGCTACAACCTCTCTATCCATCCCTTCCTCTAACTTTGGCAAGAAGCCTAATGCAGAGATGGATGTGCAGGTAAACAATACATTATTTATGATTACAGTTAGGTTAGTTGTTTAACTAATCATTCTCTATTACTACGTAGCTGCATGTGAAAGTATCTGTCAGAACTCTGATGGCTCTCTGTTTCTTTCCTCTTGCATCCAGGTGACACCTGATCTTTTGAAAGGTCAGCAGGAGCTTTCACAACAAACACATGAAGAGACGGCAAAACAGATTTTGTTTAATTACCTCAAGGATGGGTGAGTTTTTACCTCACTGATGTAATGTTCCTGGTTCACTTTTTATCGCACAACATTTTCCAGTTTTACAGAAATGTCTATTATATTCAAAGGGTATTAATGGAATAATGTTTTGTATGAATTGCTAATACATTAATAGACTAGTAGGCAACATTATGACGCCATGAGTATCACTTTCACTATGCAGCGGGCAGTAAACTGCACAGTCTAAACATAACATGTGCCAAGTTACACTCTTAAAGCTGCGATATGTAACTTTTTGGGCTACCCCACCAAATTCACATAGAAATTCACATAGAAATATGTGTTATAACGCTGTCATTGTCATTGAAAGAAAGTCTATGAAACGGTAGATCTGTTCTATGTGCGCTTTTTCTATGCTTCCCATTCTTAAGTTTTGTTTTTGCCTTTTTTACTTTTGGTTTTGTACACCAGCTTCAAACAGCTGAAATTACAATATTTTTGGTCATGTAAAAAAAAATCACAGTGGTTTAGATGGTACAATGATTCCATACAGTATACTTGCTTCTTTTGCCACATAAACTGAAATTAAGCAAACTATTAAACATTTTGCAAACAGGAAATTTCTGCATAGTGCATCTTTAAGGAAAGCATCATTTGAAAAGGAAAATGCCCCATGGGAGCACTTAAATGTTTTTTTATCTGAGTCTGACTGTTTGTGATAAAAGGGAAGGAATTTATACTCCCATTCAGTCTCCACCTCCATATCTAAGCTGTGGTCGATGCAGCTGCTTGGTGGTGTTCGTTCCTCTTCCCATTTCTCTTTCTCCCTGTCTCTCTCTCTCCCTCTCTACTGAGGAATGTAAGGTATCAACCCTGCTCTGCTCATCACCTGATTCTTGATGTTCACCGTTCACCCCATGCTATAAATCCCATCACTTACAGTAAGGGGAAATGGAGGAGTTATCGGTGGGAAGCATCTCAGATTAGTATCTCTATGGTGTACTTCCTGGTTTAAGATAGATGAACTGGTAAGGGTAATCATGATACATGATGGTTTATATTGTTAAATAGTAAGATGAGGCGCTAGACAGTTTTGTTGTTGTTCAGTACCAAGCTACACCAGCTGAAGCTTACTATAGCGTAGCTGGTTTCACTCTCTGAAAGTTTTATAGCTAGACTAGGTTAAAAGGCTTTGGGAGGGGTTACAAAGCTTAAACCAAGTATGTTCGTCAAGAAGCCAAGTCTGAAAGTCCAGTGCATATATCCAATAGGATAACATGTCAATCACAGCACCAGTAAAGCTGGATCTTGGAGTTCCTATCCAATCCCAGGTCAAGTTCTGTGTCTCTCACATAGCATTGTGTCATGGTTGGACTGTACATTTGTGTCCATAGTTTTAGAAGATTTGCAATTTAAATCGTAAACTTCTAAAGTGCCTTAGTTCCTAAGTGTCTACATTCCATGTGTGCTCCAGTTCAGGAAACTGCTTTGGGTGTGTCAGGTCACAGGTCAGGGGTCAGAAGTCAATGGAAAGGAACACAGATGGAAGTGGTGTGCTGAGTCATCAAAGAAAGGACAAACATTCACTCGCTGAAGTTATTAAACTTTAATGAAGGAGGGGGGCTAGAACTCCCCTGTCAGGTAGTGGAATTGAATGGAACCATAGAACCTTCCCCGGGTTGTGGCAACCCGATGTTCTGTTCATTTTCTGTCCCAATATAGGAAGAGAGAGGGTGCACCCTGCATACAGCCCAGTTGTATAGCAGGGCCAGGGATGGAGGGAGACACATTCTCCTGAATGTGCCTCCTAATGGATAGCTGTAATGAGGTTGAGCAGGTCGCGAGGTGACACATCAAAGCAGTTGGCCCCCGGCAGAGCAGGAACCAGAACAGTCTGGGATTAGACCCTGATCTGATCCACCTACCACACACAGAGACCCCTCTTTACCCTCAGATCAGTCGAGTGTGGGAGTGCACCTGTGTTCTGACTGTGTGTGTGTGCGCACGTGTGTGTCCGCAGGAGCACTGATAACGAGGACACCACCAAGAGGAAGGTCAACCTGGTGTTTGAGAAGATCCAGACATTAAAGTCACGGGCGGCGGGGAGCGACAACAAAGTGAGGCATTGTTGTGGAGTTGTTGTAATTAAACTCAACAAACAGCTAAATCTGTGAGCCTCTTATCTTAGCCTTAGGCCAGAAGCTTTCGCTTAGTGAGCAGCATACAAGCCACAAGGCTGTGTTGACCTAGCATTTACAACAGCCACTGTGGTTACAACCTCCAACAGTGGAGGCTGATGGGAGGAGCTATAGGAGGACGGGCTCATTGTAATGGCTGGAATGGAAAAAATGGAACGGTATCACACACATGCTTAACTCCGTTCCATACATTCCATTCCAGCCACCAGCCTCCATTAACTGCCATGTGTAAACCAGTGCAGTATGGAGAGAAACTAAATCAAATCAAATCAAATCAAATTTTATTTGTCACATACACATGGTTAGCAGATGTTAATGCGAGTGTAGCGAAATGCTTGTGCTTCTAGTTCCGACAATGCAGTAATAACAAGTAATCTAACTAACAATTCCAAAACTACTGTCTTGTACACAGTGTAAGGGGATAAAGAATATGTACATAAGGATATATGAATGAGTGATGGTACAGAGCAGCATAGGCAAGATACAGTAGATGGTATCGAGTACAGTATGTACACATGAGATGAGTATGTAAACAAAGTGGCATAGTTTAAAGTGGCTAGTGATACATGTATTACATAAGGATACAGTCGATGATATAGAGTACAGTATATACGTATGCATATGAGATGAATAATGTAGGGTAAGTAACATTATATAAGGTAGCATTGTTTAAAGTGGCTAGTGATATATTTACATCATTTCCCATCAATTCCCATTATTAAAGTGGCTGGAGTTGAGTCAGTGTCAGTGTGTTGGCAGCAGCCACTCAGTGTTAGTGGTGGCTGTTTAACAGTCTGATGGCCTTGAGATAGAAGCTGTTTTTCAGTCTCTCGGTCCCAGCTTTGATGCACCTGTACTGACCTCGCCTTCTGGATGATAGCGGGGTGAACAGGCAGTGGCTCGGGTGGTTGATGTCCTTGATGATCTTTATGGCCTTCCTGTGACATCGGGTGGTGTAGGTGTCCTGGAGGGCAGGTAGTTTGCTGGCCAAACTAGTCGCCACCCTTCCTTTTGTTCATTGAGATCTGCCATGAACCAAAGCAACCGACATGTTTTTGTATTGTACGAAAATGCTATCATGCAAATATATTGTGTTATTTTGAAAAGGGAAATGGAGTCAAATTTAACTCCTGTCTCTGTTGCCCCTCCCAGTCTCCTGACATAGCTACCCAAGCCAAAGCCCTACAGGAACAGAGGGTGGCACTGGAGAAGGATGTTGTTGAACTGAAAAAGCAGCTGGAGGAGCAAACCAAGGTAATACTATGATGCCATGTCATACATGTTGACTCTAGCTGCTATCTTGGATGTCTGTGCAGGACATGAGAATCCCTAGCTCCTGCCTCTTAAGACACAATAATCATATTGGTGCTAATAGCTAGCTTAAGCAGACCAGTAGACATCACAGCCACTGAGTTTATTGGTTAGATAGTTCGTTGTCAAAACTGTAATTCAGATACTATACTATGAACGCCATGCATTTCATATTTATTTGGTGTGGTGAGAGGAATGGTGTTTGATTAAAGTGTGTGTGTGTCCTTGCGTGTTAAAGAAGCAGATGGGTCTGACTGAGGCCCATGAAAAGGCCGGAGCGGGGGTGAAGGTCCTGCAGACGGAGCTGGAGAGGAGCCAGGAGGAATGCTCCCGACTGAGGGACAAACTGGCCAAAACAGAGGCTGAGCTCCGCACCACACTGGAGGAGTAAGTGACTGACCACCAGACCAGAGCATACACTGTGAGGCAAGGAGTGACAGGTCGACAAGGCCCGGGTTAAGAAACCAGCACAATGGGGATAATCCTCAGATTTACAACTCTTATTGGGAGAAAGTTGTTTTATCTATACCTTTTATTGCTTTTGTGGAGGAGAAAGTTGTAGTTTGTTTTCTGTTGTCACAAGGGGATTATATGTTCTAATGTGTTTGTTGGGTTTGCAGTCTCTTTTCGGCCATTAGAGTTTCTGTCTTTGTCTGAACATAATGGCCTCCTATAGTTCTCCTTCCCCTCTGACATTTTGTGTTAATGTACACTGCAGAGTCCCACCAAAGCCCCACAAAGTGAGGAGTGTATATCATCATGGCTTAAATGTCTGTTGATGTTGGACTATTTAACCCTCTGTTCCCCCCCATGTCTTTGTGTGGAATTGTTTGTTGTAAGTGCTTGTGCACATTGTTGTCTGGTGCGCGACGGGTTTTGTACCCATACGTTGTATTTCTGGATGCCGGTGGTTTTGTATTTTAAACTGCTCCGGTTATTACCCAGTTCTGCTCTCCTGCGTCTGACTTCTCTGCCACCAGTTACGCACCCCTTACAGTTGGAGTGGGCAGGTGGTGTGACTGTGATGTGATTGGTAGATCAGTACCCGGGTGCTCATCATAGCCCCTGTTAGCCTGGAGAACAGACGTTTCTGACAGAGCGCAGGTGGTATCGTTCCATTGTGTGAAGCAAGGTGCAGGTATTCAGGTGATGGTGTGTGTGTTGTGACTGTATGCTGCTCTGTGTCTGGCAGGCTGTTCCAGGTGAAGATGGAGAGGGAGCAGTACCAGACGGAGATCAGGGACCTGCAGGACCAGCTGTCAGAGATGCACGATGAGCTGGATGGCGCCAAGACGGTGGTGGCCGACAGAGAGAAGGATGCCATGATGGAGGTAATACACAGGCCAGGTCCCACAGCTCTCAGAGGAGAGAGCGTTGCCATATAGGAGCTTAGTGGCTTGCATGGAAAGGCTTTGCGGTCCCATAATAACCACCATGTCAATACCATTGTACTGTCAGTGTTGGTAATGTGTAAACATGTTATTCTTCCTGGCACATTTGCTGAAGCAGAATTTCTCAGGCAATAATGGCAGTGCTGGAGATTTCTGTGCACGTCACCTGTTGAGGTAGCAGTTCATCTCAGGGTGATATTTTAGCGAGACACTGTCACCACTTCCTCCTCTCCTGCTGTGTAGGACCTGATGCAAATGAAGCTGGACTTACAGGAGGTGCTGCTGGCCAAGGAGGAGCAGGAGGAGGTGCTGAGGAGGAGGGAGAGGGAGCTGACTGCCCTGAAGGGAGCACTGAAGGCAGAGGTGGCCACACACGACCAGGAGGTGGATAAACTGAGGGAGCAGTATGAGAAGGAGATCCGCAAGCTGCAGACGTCTGTGGAGAAGGCCAAACAGGTAACGGATGTTCCCCAGCCACCCATGGCCTAAGGTTGTCAGAACGTTGTATCATGGTCCCCTGGAGGTTTTGTCTAGTTCCCAGTTGGTCTCGGTGACGTCCCTGAGGAGGTTTTAGGTCGTTCTTGGGATGTGGTGTCATGGTGCCTTGGTCGCAAAGAAACATTCTCCCTCACCCCAAAAAAAACAACATTTTACCCAGGGCACACGCACCCTACTTAAATTACACATCACCCCTTGTTACTGTTGCCAAGCCCATCAAGGCCCTGATTGGTTGACCACTGATCCAGTAACAACGCTTTGTCTTTTTTTTAAAATACTTTTTTAGGTGGGTGCGTGTCTTTATCTTTTGGCAATGCTTGGGACACCCACACCACAAACAGAGCTTTTAACATACAGTGTTACATATTTGACATGCATGATTACCTTGTGTATGTTTATTCATACAGTAATTATTGCTTAACATGTCCTCACCTGGGATTTGAACTCACAACATCTTAGTTCATGGAATTCCAATCTTCCTGCTACGCCACCATGTCTATATCAGTAACTGATTTCACCTGTAGCAGGTGTAACATTCTTAGACCGTCAGTGGGATAACGTTGTGTCGAAACCCTTTCGGGATTTAATGGGCACGTCGCCAAATGTCCTCAGGACGTCATCTGTTTGCTGGGTGTATTGATGTTAATGGGAGATTTGGGCAAACCTTAGAGTATGGCATCACGTGCATTTTGGGTAGTAAAGTGTTTGTTTAGAAGTTTTGTTTGGGATTGTATTTGTTGCCATATGTTCGGCATCAGTAGATATTCGTTAGCTTTGAAATGAAATTACCAGGAACTTTCAACCAGCTTCAAAGTTGTGCCTCAAAATTAAGCTCAATTTTAGTAACTAACACAATACGACCGTTTTACCTCGAACAAAAACTCTTTAAGTTGTTTTTGTTATGACTACTGTGTATTGGAATTGGAGAAATAAGATTACGCCAATCATTGTCTACCAGTTGTTAAGGTATTTCATTTGTTTGGAACAAGTAAATAATGATTGCTATCCAAAGGCCATTGAATTTGTATAACTTTAGTGTTCCATTGTTTATTTACTGAGGAAATGAAACCCTCATTATGTGTTATTATAAGGAAATCAGGCTTTTGTGTTTATTGAGATTAAAATGTTACATACAGTATGCATACTTGAATGAATTTCTGGAGAGTCCTCTAGGAGTTAGTGAATCATTGACTGCATGGTGCCAGTGTTAGAGAATGTCATAGTTCTATACATGAACTGCTCTACTCCTCTCTCTTCTTGCACTTGCCTAACTGCATTTCACTGCACAGACTTTAATAACAACCACAGCTGAAGGCTGAAAAACAAGTCTAAAAACTGTTAAACAGTGCTGGGCAAAAACACTCCCTTCTCTGTAGTTCAGCTGAACCAACCAAGATAAAAAGACTCAGCTATCTGACAATTAAACCAGCTTGTCATCACTTTTCATGGAAACTTATTGGACTCTGTTTACCCTAGATGACATATAGTGTCATTAAAAAGCTTTAGGAAGTATTTAATGATGTTGAGGTGTTGTTTTGCTGTAAACACGTTTTACTGGGTGGCTCAACAGGAAGAAAAATAGGACCAAACAAAGCCTTTAAAAGACTTGGGAAAGGCAAATGGACTAGTAAAGAGAAGACAGGGTAGGGAAGTGGTAGAGAGGACAGTGAGGTAAGAGCATACATAGGGCTAATGGAGGAGAGAGACAAGAGGACCACACTGACAAGGCTAGAGGAGCATTGTGTTGACTAGGTGTTGCCTGGCTCACATGCTTCCTGTTTGTGTCAGGGCCTGGAAGTCCTCTCCTTGTCCCGAGCTTCCTCCTGCTGTGGTGGGGGTCTACACAGCAGCCAGCCCCTTCTGAGATAATTTTCTTGCTTGAAAATAATTACTTCCATTTCTGGGGAAGATTTTGTCATCAAGAATTCACCACCAATGCTTAATATACAAGTGACAAGATTGTGAGATTCAAGATTCTGACCTTTTTGTTACTCAGTATTCAGACAGTTTATCTTCAGTAATTTGGGCCTTTCCCTTAAAATACCAATCCATTGTTAGGTTGTCACACACAAAAACTATTTATAGTGGTTACAGCCTACTGTACTTTTATCCACCAGGCTATGGCAGAATTGAAAGTAATGATAATTTCTGCATGTGTGAGTGAGCGACCTCACAGCCTGCTGAATTGCTTAGTATAAAGTGTGCGCGGTCAACCATTCATCTGTCCTGTCTCCCATCGAAACGCTGCTCCTTTCTCCTTCGGCCATGAAATGTGCATTGATAGGGCTGCCCCATGCAGAGAATAATACTGGAACCTGGAGCTCTAAATTGTTCCCGTTGCCCGTTAATTGCAGTGGCAAGCCGTCACTAATCTAATGAGCTGTAGTTCATGAGTTGTGCAGTGTTCCTCACTGTTCCTCCTCTCTCTCTGTTCATCCATTGAAAGGGCAGGGATAATTGTGGACCTCAGTAGATGAATGATGAGTTTGTTTCACACAATAATAGCAGCAGGGGTTTGGGATATGGTTGGGATATGCTGAATAAAGTGGGTCAGAGGAGTTATGGAGTGGACATCTCCCTGAAAATATGTGTGTTTGTTTTGTGTCATTGCATTTTAGGTTCAATTGTATTTTCATTTAGTTGTAGCATGGGCCATTTTTTAGATGTTAATCTATAGAGGTAGAAACTATAGAGGTCAAACAACAATATTCATAGAGAATCTATAATCAGACTGTAGTCTACTTACTATACGTTACTTATTGCAGATCAGTTCTGTGTAAATCAGGTTTTTCACAACAGTGAGACTTGAGGGAATGTGAAAAATGTGAACTGATAAGGTGCAGTGAGCAGAGAGAAGGGTGTGTCAGAGAATGTTCCTGGCTGGTTAGAGAGTGTGCACCCAGCACCCTCCTGCATATTCTGTTACAATGCTCCAGCTCTGACCAGTGGGTGGGGTCGGGAGGGGTGCGACGTGACCATGCCTCTTCAGGGGGCTGCTGTTATACCCCCTCTCAGGGACATTCCTGATTCTCAACACTCTCAGAGGGCCACAACCCCAGACCCCAGACAGCCCCAACCTGTAGTAGTCCCAACCCCACCCTTTAGTACCAGCCCTAGCCCCTAGTTCCATTTCTAGGCTCAACCCCATTCCCAGCTCCAGCCCACTCTCATCCCTCAGCCTTGATCCCCTCCAACCTACCCATACAGTCCCTGTTGTATTTTCATTCCTAAATGAATTAGCCCCAGTCAAAAGCCTCAGCCCTTATAGCCCTATCCCATACATCCCCTGACACACTGGCAGCCCCATCCCCCAGCTTCTAGCCCTCCACTTGAGTGATCCCTGCCTGTCTTTATTTTCTCTGTGACTCACTTATTTTTGTGTGTAATCATTGAAGCCATGTGGCCTGGTGAGCACCTCCTCAGGGCTGTTTGAAGGTAAAGAGTCCCACAGGAGGCAGTGTGTTTCCTCAGTTGATGATAGCGCTCTGCTGTGTTCCCTTCCCGGCACAGCAGGTGAGGATTTACTGGGAAGGGAGGGAGGGAGGGAGGGAGAAATATAGGGATTGATAGAGGGAAGGGATCTCTCTGGAAATCTACCAGCAAAAGAGAGGAATGGGTATCATAGCCAAAGTTCAGCGCTTTTTGTGTCCATCTGTTTGCTATCATGTTCTTCCCTGTTTGAAGAATTTGTCTTCAAAAAGACTTGGGAGTTAGGACGGCTTCTCAGAATTGTTTAGATGAACTGTGATATGCTGCTGCCTGTAATGTTCTGCCCAGAAATAGTTTTTCACTGGCTCATTGGATGCACACCCATTTTGGTTGCATCTCCTTGCACAGAGCTGGTTGTTTGTGTGTGTGTAGTGAGAGAAGTTGTTCCCCTGCCATGTGAGGGTCGTGCCTGTGTGAAAGGAGGCTGTGGCCTGAATTCACGGGCCTATTGTTCCTCTGCTGCGTCACTGCCTGGCAGAGCTGAGCTGGTGGGGAGGGAGTCTACTGTGCCAAAATGCATGCAAGGCTTTTGGGATTCCAACAAATACCCCCAGGAGTGTGGAGGAGAGGGTCAGTGTGCTCAAGACTGTGATGTACCGCAGCTTTAAGACCAAGGGCAGAAAGCTAAGGATTTAACTCACTCACACCGAGAAATATGTGGTTTCTCCACTCAATAGGCCGTTTTGTGTTGGTACATTGCTTTTAAACATCCAACAGAGTAGGGAGTACTGGCAAGTACAGTCAAAGTATTTAACATGGACTTACTGTCCAGTGGCGTAGTCTGCTCAGGTTGCAAGTGGCACTGGTCACTCTCCCTCCATCAGGATCTGACCTCAGGTCTGACATTCAAAGCCCAGTCATTTGACTGTGATTTTTCCCCAGTCCGACCAGGCATCATGATTCCCCAAGGTCTGGCTTTCGTCCAAGAGTGAAAAGAAGTACTATGCTCAATGTGAGTGTTTTGTCCTACCATAATGACTTTCTGAAGGGTATTTTGATATTATAAATCACTCTGGATGGCCTCACATCAACCATTTAAGATCATAATAGAGGCCTCCCGGGTGGCGCAGTGGTCTAAGGCACTGCATCGCAGTGCTAGCTGTGCCACCAGAGACTCTGGGTTTGAGCCATGGCTCTGTCGCAGCCGGCCGCGCCCGGGAGGTCCATGGGGCGAAGCACAATTGGCCCAGCGTTGTCCGAGTTAGGGAGGGTTTGGCTGGCAGGGTTATCCTTGTCTCATCGTGCACTAGCGACTCCTGTGGCGGGCCGGGCGCAGTGCATGCTGACCAGGTCGCCAGGTGTACGGTGTTCCCTCCGACACAGTGGTGCGGCTGGCTTCCGGGTTGGATGTGCGTTGTGTCAAGAAGCAGTGCGGCTAGGTTGGGTTGTGTTTCGGAGGAAGCATGGCTCTCGACCTTTGTCTCTCCCGAGTCCGTACGGGAGTTGCAGCGATGAGACAAGACTGTAACTACCAATTGGATACCATGAAATTGGGGAGAAAAAAGGGGGTAAAAAAAAAGATCATAATAGAGTACTGTGTGTGTGGACTTTGACATTGTGTCATCCCACTTCCCAGTGGCCTTCTTTTGAAGCAACTGGCCTTCTGGCGATGTGCTACACAATAATAATGCCACATTCTGGGGAGGCTTGGAGGTTTGTGACGGTAAATGTTAATTCTCTGGTTCCATTTTTTTGGACACAAAAGGGCCAGTTTCCCACAAAGCTCTACTGTGACTGCCTTCTCACTGCACTGGCCTATTTCATTCTCTATTAAACCCAAACATCCCTGAAATCCTATCATTTGGCCATTTAAAAAGGTTTCTGTTTTCATGTCCCGAAGGACAAGACAAGATTTGATGGCTGGCATCTTATTGTGACTGGAGAGATGCCAGTGCTCCTCAAGCAGCAAGTTTTCATTTCCACTGCAAGCTTTTCTCCCAAGCCATCACAAACCTGTCTTTACTAGGCAGACCGTAGTCTATGTGCCTTTTGTTGGAGAGCGACGCTATTGTAATGCATACCTTCTTGCTGGTGAAACAAACTAAGGCTTATTCATTGCCAGAGAAGAGCTTGAGTGATCTGTGGTGCTATTTATTTTCCTTGAAGACAGAATACATGGTGTTGAATATCGTTAACCTGATATCACACAGGATATGATCCGTTCCTGGAAGGACCTTGGTCATCTTTATGCTTCTATTTAGTCACGATTGCCTATCTTGACTTCCCCTCTTATCCCATGTTTACGTTCCATTGGGGAGAGCACATGAATGGAAGTCATTTGAAAACAGGACCATAATGCTATGAGGCTGCATCAACCTTGGCTCACAGTACCCTCTAACTAAGGTAGTCTGAAGTAAACAATTATGAATTATGTGATGTTGATTTTATTCACTTGTGATTGTGGCCAGTATGTGTCTGTTTGAACGATGTCACCATCAGTGTGTTGTTGTAGCTGGGGTAGAGGGATATCCTGTGTTTCTCTGCATCCTGGCCTATGTCCTGGGTTAGTTAGGGGGAACACTCTGCCCCTCAGCTCCTAACTAAAGCCTTTTTGTCAGGGATGCTGCTGGGACATTATAGCAACTTGACAATGTGTCAGCTCAATCAAAGAAGTGTTGCTTTGTACCTTTCCCAAGGCCATGGTAGAGCAGAGGGAGCAGAACACTGTGCTCTACTATAGTTACTTATTTTTGATTTTTTTTGCAATCTTACACTGTGAGTGTTACTGTCTGAAATAGGTATTATTTCTAAAACCGTGTGAATGCTTCATGCCCACAACAGTGCACTCATATAAAAGGTTGTGTTCAATGTTGTAAATGCATGCGATAGTAAACACATAAAATGTGTTTAGGGGTGTGCCAGGACTTTTACATTAATCGCTGTAGTATAGATGACACCAGTTTGTCCGTGACAACCAATCAGAGGGTATGCTACTCACTGACAAGGGCATGAGTACACCACTATCTTTATTTTCAGGATTTGTTTAAAAATAAACATTTTGATTCAGTTAGTCAGATTATACTTTTTTGATGAATTGTGGATTTAGAGTGGATTAACTGCCTTGTCATTTAAAAAAGTTATATTTATGTGCCTATAAATGTGATTAGAAGGGGGCCCTGCTGGGTGTGGGATTACCCTGGCAGGTTTCTTATGGACCGTAATTGGTGCAGGAATATCAGCAAACTCCATTGTTTGTTCCCTGGGCTCCAAAGCAGATTCAGCAGGGGTTTGTGTGTGTTCCCAGTGACCCGAGAGCACCCTGAAAAAGCTGATTGATTTGAATCTGAGCTCACACACTGGGCGATGCATACTTCACTGCATTGTTAGTGCCACTCTTTTTACTGGCCGCACAATGGTAGTTAATGCCTGACTATAGACAAACGGTTTAAGAGTGCACAAGACAGCCCTTGAAATCAAACTCCCAAATTGTTAATTTTGAGGCTTTGTAACAGTCTGAGTGAGTACAAAATGGCAAACACAAGGAACAATGATCACCAGGGCACCCTGTGAATTTCCACCACCCATGGGTCTTTCTCCCCCTCACCCTCTGAGTGGTAGTGCCCAGACTGGACTCTCAAAGAACCCAGGGTGGGAAATGGGACAGTGAAAGAGGGGGTGAGGGGATGTTTGTATGAGAAAAAACTGAGAACTCAACTCTACATTTTCTGTATGTTCACCTCCCCCTCAACCTGCCCTCTACCCACAGCCCCAGTTGATTACATTTTGAATACAGAGATGATACTACAATCTTCACATATTCCAGCTAAGTAGGCTAAGTGACCTGTAAAACAGTGATGTTTTTCACAAGCTTCTACCCCCTGCTGTCCTTGGATTCTGTAAAGTCCTAGACCGGTGAAAGATGCCTAATGTTTTGAAAGAGATAAGACTGCCTTTGTTGACACATTTTAAGGATATTTTTTTGTGTGGGAATATCCTCGTCTGGTTTATAGGTAATTCCAGTGACACCTGTGTCGTGTCTTTGGCTATGCCGGATTAAGTGATATGACATGCTATTATATAAAATAATTTCTCCGCAATTAATATCACCTGATTGAGCTAATCATGTAAATGTAATTAACTAGAGAGTCGGGCACCACAAAATAATATTTTTTGAGCTGTTATCTTCCGAATAAACTCGTAAATACAAAATTGGGTTTAATCATTTATTTACTAAATACCTAACTAATCACACAGAATTACACATACACATAATTAAATCATAACTTGATTACAAATTACGTCATAAAGGAAAACGTCCCTAGCGGCGGAACAGATATGACAGCTTGTTACACAAAGGAAAAGGGGCTGGGTTGAGTGAAAGAGTGGGAAGACTGAGGAACAAAGGGAAGAAGCTGTGCTATCGTAAATACAGTATCTTATGCATTCTAAATTACCGCCCATTTGGAAAAGGAAAATGCAATAAATATTTACTTTGAGCTGCGCTTCGATAGTTTGGTGGTAGATAGAAGGCCATGTTGCCCAACCGAGTCCTTTGAAGAATGTCTCTGTTGGTCAATTGGATACGTTGTAGTAACGTTGTTGTGTGGTAGACCGAACTGACATCATATTCATTAAGTACCACCGCATATGTTCAATTGTTCGGATTACCAGAATATAGTTCATTTCCCACCACCTACTGATGTTCCCAGAATCTCTATGTTAACCAAGGGTTTTGCAAATGTAACCTCAGTAAGGTAGAGAGAGGAAAAAGGGGGCAAGAGGTATTTATGACTGTCATAAACCTACCCTCCAGGCCAACATCATGACAGCTGCATATCAGTGAGTCTGTGTACTTGCAGGCTCCTCCTGTGCCCCAGCTGACCCAGGCAGGGATAAGGGTGTCGGGAGGGGAACAGGCCCAACAGGCCTCAGTGGGTCCTGGAGGTGGTATGGTTAATGATCTGTCTTCTCTGCTCTCCCCTCCACTGGGTGACCTTAACCCCTCGCCTACCACCCTCCGCTCAAACACTGGAACACCAAGCCTCAGTGACCAATGAGGGTCCTCCACTTCACCCAGTGGTGAGGGGATGAGTGAGGGGGCGAGGTGGTCGGACTTTGGACGCTTTCAGCTCTGTGGACAGATAATGAGTCACTAAGGGACCATAGTACAGTGGTTCTAATGACATATGAGGGGATTCAAACACATTCCCAAGCACTAAGTCAGATTCCTTTTAAGACACCCATTTAGTAAGATATATGTATCTAAACCTATGACTAATGATCACAGGTCTTGTAATTGAAGTAGTCTCATGTCATTAGCTGTCTGCTATTTATCATGCTGTTTCATTAGTGAATGGTTTTCACTCTCCACTGAGAGAGTCAGTGTTGGTGCTCACCTGGAGCACAGTGTGTGTGTGTGTGTGTGTGTGTGTGTGTGTGTGTGTGTGTGTGTGTGTGTGTGTGTGTGTGTGTGTGTGTGTGTGTGTGTGAAACAGATGCGTCAGTGTGCGTGCGTCAAGTGGGAGTGGAGTATGTGACTGGTACGTGCGCCAGGTGTGTGCAGTGTGTGTGTACACAGGCTTCTCTTGGACCTGTCCAGTGAGAGGTGCCTGCCTGCTTGTCCAGGCGAGGCAAAGGGGAATTGAACCACAGTGTGTTAATCTGCACCGTTTGCCTCTAATCCCCCTGGGAGCAGACATTTCTCCTCATAATGAACATGCTAAGTCCCTCCCTGCCTGCATACTGTATAACAAGAATGGGGAGAAAACTGATAGCCTATATTATAAACTGGGTGGTTCGAGCTCTGAATGCTGATTGGCTGTATACCACGGGTATGACAACTTGTATTTTTACTGTTCTAATTACGTTGGTAACGAATTTATAATAGCAATAAGGCACGTCAGGCGTTTGTGATATATGGCCAATATACCATGGCTAAGGGCTATATCCAGGCACTCCGCATTGCATCGTGCATAAGAACAGCCCTTAGCCGTGGTATATTGGCCATATACCACACGCCCTCGTGCATTATTGCTTAAATATCACCTGTGTTTACAGAATCATATTTAGTCAATTAAATATAGGCCCAGTACTGTAACGAGAAAGGCCAGGAGCCACGTGATCTGACTAGGAAAAAATCTGGGCCTTGGGTATAACTTTTATCTAGGGCTTCCAGTTTTTCCTGGTTAGGGAAAATTCTGGCCCTTTGTATCAGTAATGAACTCCATATGGATGTCAGTTCCTGGTTGTTTCTGTGGAGGCGTGCAGCACGGGCATTTCTCACTGTAGTAAACAGAACAAGAAACTGTCAAACCTGTTGTCTGGCATTCTGTCAAGCATTGCCTCATTTCCAGATATTCTCGTTTCTGAACAAATATGTGGGAGCCTGGCTGCTACAATATCTTCATAAACTGTCACTTTCAGGATATAAAGTAAATCCCTTTCTGACAGCGTCATCACAGCAAAACCTGCTATCTGTTTTTCTATGCAAAACTTAATGCGGGCCTAGATAGAGTGCTGTGTGTTGTTGTCAGCTAAGAGGTTACAAGAAGACAGAATTCAGGTTTCCCAGAGTGCATTGACTAGCAACCCAGACAGGCTAACCAGGGCAGGCTCTCCATTGATAAAACTGGGCAGAGGCAAAGCACACAGGGACCTCCTTTCACACTGTCCTGCCCCAGCAGCCAAATTCATACAAAGACAGGCTGCCACCAACAGTGGGTCATCTAATTATGGAATTTGATCCTGTTTAGTGACAAGCGGTGAACAAGCGAGAGCCATGAGGCTTAAGCAGCAGCCCCACAACTGTACAACTCTGGCAGGTAAAGCCATTGAGACATTGGTGTTGGTCACGCTCTGGGGACAGATTTACTGGACTGGACCATTCACCTCAATCGCCCCAGCCTTTTGCGGGTGACATGCTGTCTTTGTGTGGGCCAAGCTACATCAGTTCAATGGGAAGTGAATAGAGGCTTAGATTTATTGTCATGCATCCACCTCTTAAATCCCCTTGAGCTTGTTATGAAGGAATTGTTTTGGGAGTCTCTTTGCAGAGGAGTTGTGAAGGATTTTGAGTTGCCTTGTAAATAAGACCGTAGACTTTTGTTTTTAACCAGTTGTCAAGCCAGTATTGCATCCTTTTCTGTGCAACGTTGCATCTTTCGACCCTGTATTTACTTTGCACTGTCTGTCTGCTCTCCAGAGCAGTGCTGCAGTGAGCAAGGAGAAGGCTGAAGTGGAGGCAGCCAAGGGAGCAATGGAGGGCCAGGCGGGACGTCTTAGCCAGGAGGCTGAGAAGCTGAGAAAGCGGGCACAGGAGCTGGAGAACGAAGTGGCCAAACTCAACCGCATCATCGATGATGCCAAGCTACAGGAGAGCAAGCTGGGGGACAGAGTCGGCCGGCTTGAGGTGAGGAATAGAGAAACCCAAACTTAGAATTTGTATAATCAATCAGATTATAGTGCATAAAACATTTACTGGCATGGACAAATAATGAATGGAGTTCAGAGATTTTGGTGGGAATGCAGGTATAAAATGTATTGCCAAACACTTGCTCTGTCTACCCTATACCCTTGGAATAAAAATAAACACGCATGGCTCTAGATTACACCTATCTAAACATACTTTACATTGTTTGCGAGATTGTTTGCGAGATCAGACATAATATCACTATAATCTAGAGTGTTCATTTTCAGAAGTGGCTTTCATTCCAGTGCATGTAATTTGTTAACATTTCAACTGTATTAAATTCTTTCTTTCTTAGCTTTAGTGTTCTTATAGTTGCAACGGAAAGATAATGTATTCCATTCAGCCCATTTCAGGCGTTACCGGAGTGTGTTTGACAGGTCATTACAAACATTTCTGTGGTCGTAACGTTAACCAATAAAACAAATAGGCACAAGCAAAGTATGAAAGAGTCAAATGAAAGCAATCAATCCAGCAAGATTTAAGTTACAAGTGGATTTTGCGTTCCTCTAACACAGGAAATAGATGGCTGAAAAAGACAGATCCTCGGGTGTAACATGAGCTGCTAGTTATATAAAGGAGAGCCACTGTAAACTGCACAGGAGTGTCAATCAGATTGACAGTAATAAAACTTTTTACATTGAAGATCAGATCTGTTACCTATTGTCTAATGCTGGTGTGTGCATATGTGTATGTGTGAGCTCACAGAGAGAGAAGAGGCAGCTGGAAGAGTCTTTGGAAGAAATCAAGGAGCAGGAGGAGGAGATGTCACGTGCCAACCGTGCTCTGACCACGCGGTTAGAGGATGTACAGGTAAGATTGACCAGGCTTTGACCACATGGTTAGAGGATGTACAGGTAAGATTGACCAGGCTTTGACCACACGGTTAGAGGATGTACAGGTAAGATTGACCAGGCTTTGACCACATGGTTAGAGGATGTACAGGTAAGATTGACCAGGCTTTGACCACCCGGTTAGAGGATGTACAAGTAAGATTGACCAGGCTTTGACCACACGGTTAGAGGATGTACAGGTAAGATTGACCAGGCTTTGACCACACGGTTAGAGGATGTACAGGTAAGATTGACCAGGCTTTGACCACACGGTTAGAGGATGTACAGGTAAGATTGACCAGGCTTTGACCACACGGTTAGAGGATGTACAGGTAAGATTGACCAGGCTTTGACCACACGGTTAGAGGATGTACAGGTAAGATTGACCAGGCTTTGACCACACGGTTAGAGGATGTACAGGTAAGATTGACCAGGCTTTGACCACGCGGTTAGAGGATGTACAGGTAAGATTGACCAGGCTTTGACCACACGGTTAGAGGATGTACAGGTAAGATTGACCAGGCTTTGACCACACGGTTAGAGGATGTACAGGTAAGATTGACCAGGCTTTGACCACCCGGTTAGAGGATGTACAGGTAAGATTGACCAGGCTTTGACCACACAGTTAGAGGATGTACAGGTAAGATTGACCAGGCTTTGACCACACGGTTAGAGGATGTACAGGTAAGATTGACCAGGCTTTGACCACATGGTTAGAAGATGTACAGGTAAGATTGACCAGGCTTTGACCACACGGTTAGAGGATGTACAGGTAAGATTGACCAGGCTTTGACCACATGGTTAGAGGATGTACAGGTAAGATTGACCAGACTTTGACTACAAGCTCGGGAGAATTTACTGGTGAGAATAATAAAGCATAAGTGCTGGTCCTCCTTACCATTTTGACCCATCTTTCTAAACTCTTTCTGTTACAGAGGAACTTGACCAAGCTGAACCATGATCACAGAGAGCTGGAGGAGAGGCTGAAGGAGGAGAGGAGTCAAAAAGAACAGTTCAAGAACACTAAGAATGAGATAGAGGACGAGAGGAGTCTGCTGGACCGCACAGTGGAGAAACTACAGAGGGAGGTGAGTGGACCAACTAAAGGCCTTCGGACATCCTTGCTTTAGTCAATCAAATATCACACCACAGGCATTTGTCAGTGTGTGCATGCATGTCTGTTTGTTAGCAAGGCTAACTCTACCTTCTCCCTGTAGATGAGTGAGATTGTGGAGGCCTCTCAGTCGTCCACCCAGGAGCTTCAGGAGCAAATAAATGTGTACAAGGAGAAGAACCGTCGGGAGATGGCTGAGCTTCAGAGACAGCTGAGGGAACGGGGTGTGGAGCTGGACAAGTCCCGTCTGGCTGCTAAGTCCCTACAGGAGGAGGTGGGTTGGCCAGTGCTCCCCATGACAATGGAGGATGAGCCATTGTCCTGACTCAGTGTGTTGTAAACCCCAACTCAGGGTTTGTACAGTGAGGTCATGGCTTTGGAATGCGTGTCCTCTCCCCTCTTATACTTCCCTTTTGCCCTGAACTGGACCGGAAGGTCACAGCTGTAGAGATGCCTGGTGGCCTGGTGGTATTAGAGGGTTAAATAGGTTAGATAATGTATCTTTTCATAGATATCTGTGGTTTAGCATGAAGAGTTGGAGCGAAGAGAAATCTAAATCATTGTTTTTCTATGGGTGAAGCATCAGAATGTTTCAGCGATCTAGAACTTCAGACAATAGGATGCATTTATGAACCTCTTTTAATTGAACAAAATATTAAAGTATTAGCTGTGACTTTATCTTACATCACATTCATTGTTCTCATACATTAAGTGAGTTGTAGCTAGGTAGGCTTATGGAATTTGGAGTGAGCCTCTGTAAAGTTCTTCATGGCATTTTTCCTCAATTGAGGAATTCTCCAGCTAATGTTTTTATAATTACTATGGTTCATTTTCACAATCTAGCTCTAACCCCTTAGTAGCTGTGGTCTGCCCCACATAACGTTGTTATAACCCAGGGCCACTGCTCATTGGGTGTGGTTTGACCTACTAAACACATTGGAATGTTTTTGTTGAAAATGGGATAAGCATTGCTTATTTGATCTAATAATGTCCTCCCTCATTGTGTGTCTGAGTTACTAACCCCTGCAGAATGTCATTAAAGAAAACCTATTTCCTACAGCAGGTTAAAGACAGGTGGCCAGACTCAGTCCAACACAGTCCAAACTCCATTGGAATTGTGTTCACTTTTTCCATGGAAATGTGTCAGTTTTACAGAAGAGAGATGCCTTGCTGCTAAGGGTTCATCTTTGTGTTGTAGTCTACCCAGTGTAATGTATATGCACAGATGGGATATGCTGATGTATCTTTGTCCAGCTGGTCTACAGGAAGACCAGGAAGATCCTCCTCTCCTCCCCGCTGATCCATACACTCCTCTAAGGCCTGGTGATGAGGTCACTGTTTGATCTGCTTCAGATCTCCAGTCTGTCCCAACCCCCGACATATATCTTATAAGCATGCCTATTAAGACCTGCTAAAGACAAGTGTATTTTCTTCTTTCATCTTCTTCACTCACCAGGCTAGTGTTTGTGAAAGTTTCTCTTAAGTCACTATTGTTAAAGGAACAGATGGCATATTGTGGCCACTGCTGAAATTGCATTGCTAAAGCAGACATGACAGGTATGGATGTTACTGTAACAGTATGACACATGTGTGGTTTATTTGTTCGCTGTGGCGTACTGCTAAATGAGTAGGAGCCATTCACAAAAGCTGTTGTTCATTCCCATTCTGTTTTAAAAGTATGTGTGGTGTGTGTCCTGCAGCTGAGCCATGTGGAGGAAGACCTGAGGCAGTGTAAGAGGGAAAGGGATGATGCGGTCCTCAAGGAGAAGGTTCTGGATCAGAAAGTCTACCACCTGGAGGTGGAGGCAGAGACCAAAGCCCACTCCAAGGAGGACAAAATCCGACAGGTCAAACTCATGGAGGTATGGAGGAATATCTCAGTTTAATTTCACATTGTCTCTAAATTATATACTTTATACATGTGTTCATGGAGACGTTCTTCTGCCATTTAAAGTGTCAGCCTTTTTGTGCTGTATTAATTGGTTATCTTGTCTTCAGTCTTCAGTCTATGCTAGTCCTTCCATTTCGTCTCTGTTTGTACTCCAGTCCTGAGGAAGGAACAGTTCCCAGCCAGCACATAATGTTCTGAGAACCATGTTTCTCAGAGCTTGGTGAGAGCAGGGTTGTCTTATGGTTATTTTGCATACAACCTTCCCACAACTTTCAAGGAACCAGAGTAAAACATTCTCAGACTGTTAATAAAACCTCCTAGGAAAGCATTCAAGGAACCAGAGTAAAACATTCTCAGGAACTCCCTGCAACCAAAAAAATGCACGTTCCCAGAACAAGCAACATTTTTACTTCTGTTCTCAGAAATCGTTTTACCAAAAACATACAATCCCACAACTTCCAAGGAAACACATGTGCTAGCTGGGTTCTTACCTGAGTTTGTTATAGACAGAAGTCATGTGTACTCTGCTGTTGACTGTGGTGTGATGGCAAAACACTGCAGAAGGAAATCTAAAGCTGTCATTCAGAAAAGCAACCCCATGTTTACAGCAAGGTCAAATAATAATGTCATTGTTATTACCATTGTCAATGTTGATGCTGTGTACTGCAGGACAGGATCAATCAGCTGGAGCTGGATCTGGATGAGGAAAAGCAAAGTGGAGACCTGCTGATTGTCAGGATAGACCGAGGAAGAGAACAGGTGAGTCTATTACCACTGACCACTCGAACTGACCTCCAGTCAGTGGGGCATTCTAACATTCATTAACCGTGGTTCACCAAGGTCATTCACCAATTTGTCTCTTGACTCTCCTGTGACCGGGAGTCACACTCCTAAACTCCATTAACTTCATTATCATCTGCAAAAGACAGAAAGCCTTTCAAGTACAGTCATTCCAGAGCAGCTTGGCATAATGTGACATCTAACACCCCGTATCAGTTCTTTGTGCTTGTCTGCCATCCCCTGCCGCCATTGAAAGCTCAAATACCCCCACACACAGACCTACACACCGAGCCATTCTTCATTGCGTGTGTGTGTGTGTGCCCCCCCGTATGGAACAGCCGCCCAAAAATCCCACTATCCCAGTTAATTTGTGTTCTAGAGAGAGCAGAGTGATTATTGCCATGTAAGAGGATCTTGCATAATCGTTCAGTTTGGCAGGCTGCCTGCTCGGTGTAAAAGCGCCAATCCAATTTTCATGCATCAGTCACAAAAGACCCATTTTAATGCACCACCTCAGCCAAAATATGCACGCTGCCAAATGTATCGAGTTTATGGCTATGGAGTTCACTTAGCTGTGACTAAGGGACAAATCCAGGGACAAATCCATTTATTGTGGCTGATCATAGTTCTCGCATCCTGAGGGAGTCAGACCTCAACACTGCAGCTTTCCTTCCCCTCTGATAAACCTGCTGATGTGGCCATTATAAACTCAGATTGAGATAAGAGTACATGCTCCCTGAAGAAAGGGTTGTTGTCAGAAAGGGTTGCTAACTCAGATCAGGAGACTGTTGGTTCGGTGCTTTTTCATGAGGAAGTGACATGATTCCAGATACAATTCATGTACAGGACAAGCTTTTTCCTCTAGGATGTATTTTGTATTATTCAACACGTGCTAAAGGGCATTTACCTCCAAGGTTCTGACCAGTTGCAATACCTCTGCACTGCACTTCACTGTGCTCTCATTGATTTACATACTGCCAATGCAATCATGATACATTCTTCATGTCTAACAAAGATAGAACTAGTTCTTTTACGGTCAGGTTCATTGTCCCGCAGTAGTAAGATTAAAGGGCTAAGTCTGCACAGTCCTCCAACCTTGAAATGGATGGAAATGTAAAGACCTGAACAAAGTATGAGAGGCCTAGAAGGAATGAACAAGTACTTACATTTCCTTAAAGGCAAGAAACTCCTGGCACAGAGAAAAGAGTAGCACTAGACAAAGTGGCATCACCGCAACACTGGGTCAAGGTGAGTTGCCAAGGCAACAGTGGCATGGTGTACAGTCATAGTGAAGTGGATGGGGTTAGGATAGGAGGATGTGGTGGTCAGTGGGAGAGGGGGACGGAGAGAGTGGGGTCTGCATGGCCATGATGGCTGGAAGTGAAGGGGGGCGGGGGTGGCAGGAAGAACACCTGCGCCTCTCCTGGCACCAGGTGCTCTTCTCCTGTCTAAATGAGAGTAATCTCTCCTCCCGCCGTCTCTCACAAAGCAGATTAGTTTCTGCTGTATGTTCCAGTCTGCTGAATCAGCTCCCTCAAGCACTGCACCGGGCACACCAGTTATGTGGCCCATCGCTCATCAGAGCAGCCCACTGTCACACACTAATTGGCATAAAATATCACCCATACTAAGCTCCCCTTGCAAAAAAATGTGTCGATTAGTTGTCTTTTTTCCATCCTCATCTGTATTCCCTTCTCTTGAACTAGTGTCTCTCTCTCTCTCTCTCTCTCTCTCTCTCTCTCTCTCTCTCTCTCTCTCTCAGAGACAGTGAAGTAGTTTGGTTTGTAATCATAACTAATTAAAGCAAACCAACCAGGAGTCAAAGGTTGTTTATTATTCTTGGTTGCTAATCTTTCACAGAAATAGTCAAGCTTAAAAGCTAACATTTACATTTTTCTCTGTCAACTCCCTGAGGAATTGTGGGGCTTAAGTGCATTCCTAGCACTAGCTATGATAGGTTAATCTAAATATAACTGATTTACCACTCTGAGTCTATCTGAATGTACATTACTGAGAGCTGACGTGAGATCAGTTCAGGGGAATGCAACCAAATAAGAATATCCAAAACCCCAATTAGCTACAGGAAGGCTCCTTCCACCTTGAGTAAGACACTACAACAACTGCACACCTACATATACAGGAAGGGTTCTTCCTACAGACACACAAGCAGCCTCTCATAATAATTGTGTTCTCAGAGTGTGTAACCATTGCGATGACAGTCCTCTCCGCTCTGGTTGACAGGTAGAGCAGATGAGGAATGAACTCCTGCAGGAGAGGGCTGGCAGACAGGACCTGGAGTGTGACAAGATGACTCTGGAGAGACAGGTACACACTGCTCTGTTCTGCCCACTCCTTCCTCCCTTTCTGTCTGGGGGGAAACAACAGCAGTCTATCTGTGAAAAGTACATTAGGCTCATACCAAAACATGCACTCATCTAATCCATCTCTGTCTTTTATCTTTCCTTCTCTGTCTCCATCTCTATACTCCTGCTCTGAAAATGGTCTTGTTGACCAAAACATTAGCTAAATAAAGTAGGATTAAGACTGCGTATCAAAGTTGTTTCTCACACTGTTTCTAACAGAACAAGGACCTGAAGAGCAGAATAGCCCATCTGGAGGGTTCCCAGAAGTCTAACAAGGAGGGCCTGGTTAGCCAGCTGGAGAGCCGGATCCAGGAGCTGGAGGAGAGGCTGGAGGGAGAGGAGCGGTATGGTTAAGGTTGGGATGGGGATGGGTTCCTAGCGAGAGATGGGGTTGGTTTGGGTTCCTAGCGAGAGATGGGGTTGGGGTTGGTTTGGGTTCCTAGCGAGAGATGGGGTTGGGGTAGGGATGGGTTCCTAGCGAGAGATGGGGTTGGGGTAGGGATGGGTTCCTAGCGAGAGATGGGGTTGGGGTAGGGATGGGTTCCTAGCGAGAGGTGGGGTTGGGGTAGGGGTTGGAGGGAGAAGAGAGGTCCTGCTACAGGGACCAGTGCTGCCTACAGACTCATTACAGAAGCTGTCTGGCTTTCATAGTAATTAGGTCACATTGCACTTAACCTTGGTTCATTGGGTTGGTTAGTTTAGTTTTACATTCTTAGGTCATACTGCATACTATGTGTAGATGTATGCAGTATGTGGCATATGGCCAATTACCTTGTGGTTTCCAGAGCGTTCTATGTACTGCTACAGTATGTGACATGTAGCAGATCGGTAGTCTTACCCATGGTGCTGTGTTTTCTAGGGACCGTGCCAACCTGCAGCTGGTGAACCGGAGGCTGGAGAGGAAGGTGAAGGAGATGATGATGCAAGTTGATGAAGAGCACCACTCACTGCAGGATCAGAAGGACCAGGTCAGGATGCAACATGCACACATATATACACACACACACACACACAGCTGTGTTAACCCTTGGTGTTCCTCTTGCAGCTGAACCTGCGTCTGAAGGCCCTGAAGAGGCAGATGGACGAGGCGGAGGAGGAGATTGACCGGCTGGAACACGGCAAGAAGAAGCTGCAGAGAGACCTGGATGAACAGCAGGAGGCCAACGAGCAGCTCCAGAGCCAGCTCAAATCCCTGCGTAGCGAGATGAGGTAAAAATGCTAAATACACACAGCTAACAGAAGACGCTAAGAACATGCTCATTCTGCTTTGGTATTTGTTCACCTAGTTAATTGTAATGCAGCTCTAGCCAGCTGAAGCTAACAGCGTGCACCAAGAGATTCCACAGTGTAAAGCACATGCTTATGAAGTTTCACAGGGGCACGCACATGATGTAAATCCACTGTAAAACATCTGAACATATTCCCTTCCACTGCTCTAGGGTATTACTCACACTTTCCTGAACAATGTAGTCTAACACGAACATAGTCAAATGCAATGTGTGTAGGCTTTAGCCCACTTTCTCTCAAACTGTAACTCTTTCATACTGTGTAAACTACCTAACCCAGCCCTCCACCCAGAATAACACTAGTTTCCCCTCCCTGAAGGCGTAAGACTAACTCTGCTCCTCTGGACGACGATGATGAGGATGACATCAGCACGGACGGAGAGACCTACTTCCGCTCTTCATCTGGCTATAAACGCTCCTCTAGCCAAGACAACATCATATCAACATTCTGTTTGTGAACCAACACAATGAAGAGAATGTTACTAAAACTACAGAAGGACCAAGTGGACTGACTCCTATTCAGAGAGACCACTTTCAGGTCATGATGTGCTTTTGGAAAACTGGTCAAATAGCATAGTGATGTGTGTTTGCTCTTCCTTTCACAGTACATAGATGAATTACAATGTATTGTAAATGATTGATTATAATTTAGCAATAGTTGAATTATCAGCACAATTTCAAAGTTTTAAGTTAATCATTGCACGTGTCTTCTTACATCTTATGAATGATCCAGCAATGAGATGTAAAGGGAATCCAATTATTCACCGTGTAATGCACTGCAAAGGACAGCATTCTGTAACCTCTTATGCCTTTTTGAAATGTATTAATCCCTCACTAGATTTTATATCCTTAATCAAATATGTCAAGCCGCTTATCAAGTCTGATAGAAACAAATGTCATTTGAAACATTCATTTTTGTATTGTGCATTAGAATATCAATTCAATTTTGTAATGAAGTCAGGCAGAGTGTAAGGTCTTAAATTGATTTGAGTGAAATATTAGCTATTTATTTACTGTTGAATATATGAAGAAATGGCTGAATGAAGGGCAATATGTTGTTAGGGAAATTTGTATGAGGGATTCATCTTTATACAGATGCTTTTTTGTGTAAAAAAAAAAAAAACCTGAATAAGGAATAGTAATCCATCCATAATGTTAGCGTGGTCTACAGAAAACATCTCGGTTTTATCCCTTCTGTTTTCAGGTTTATGACACCTGACCTATTGCAGTATTCAACCCTGCCTTTATTAAAATAAGATACAGTAGAACTTTTATAAAGACTGGTTAGATCACCGTTCTCAAATCAAGGTTCTACTGTGTATTTTTAGTTGGGCTTTTCTACTAACTACGGGGACTGCTCTGTTACTCCTGAGATTATTGTTTAAATCGTCAATTGTACATTTTTTTTTGCATTATAGTAATTAACACATTCCTTACTTTTGCTTAAAAGTGATTCATCTCTGTATTTCATAGAAATATGACTTCTACCAGAAACATGTTACAATGTGAGAAGAAGCTATTTAAGTTTATGGTATATCCTCCAAGAACTAAACAGTGTTAATATTGGACATACGAGTCAATCTACTGTAAAATGAACAATATGTTTTGTTGTTGAATACCTGTGTTTGTATTTGCTATGTGGATCTGTGGGGAGCATATTAATATGCTATATGACCATACAGTCAGTACCTGTTATAAGCATCTGTTGTGCCTATATATTATCTGTTGGAGGGGACTGTCCTCTGTTATGCAAGTTTATATGATGAGGGAGTTTCTACAGGTGAGCTGTATTGACAATCGATCTGTTTAGCTACACTGTGATGATTTGCACTGTCCGAGGGATTATTTCTGAAGGCGTCCAAGGCTGTTTCCATATGGAATGAAGAAGAGGCCTTTGGCTGTGTGCCTCCTCCGGGCGTTTTGGAGTGGGGGGGTTGGGAAGAAATACTGCCGCTACCTCTCTGTATGTACACATCTGTACTTTGCTGAGACTAAAAACCCTGCTAAAATGAAATAAAGTTATCCTTAGTTAATCTCACATGCTTATTGTCTCTGTAAATCATACTGCTGATCACATCTGTCTCTTCTGATCCATTTAGGTACACAAAATAAGCAACTTTGGAGAGTGTTTAGTTGTATGAGGAAGTTGAAAGGATTGACCTCAGTGGTGCGTCAATGCTTTATGATCCTCTCAGTGTGACCTCATTCATCCTACTTATTATTTTATCGTCTGGCCAAAGCAGCTGTGTCAATATCAGCCCCCCATATTTAATATGGAACTCAGTGGGCCAGTATTTTCCTGCTGAAGCCTATTGATCCTGTGTCCAGCATCTGACACCAAAGTACAGCAGGGCAGGTCCTCCAAAATCTCAGGGGTAAAGGACATGATTGATCCCTTGTGTTAAAGAGATATGCACCCTCCCACCATATGTGGAAACCAGGCTGCATTAGGAGATATGACTTCATTATTTTTTTTGATGTATTTTACAGTTGACTACAGAGGAAGAAAGGGAGTAGAGACAAGGCTTTCTTATCCTCTCAGCAAGGCTGGCAGGTCATTGTTCCCAGGTCGTGACCTGCATTTGTCACCATTCTGTGGAGAACAAACAAATCAACCTTTTAAATGCATGGGGATCATCTCTGGCCCCTCTGTCAGCCCAAGCAGCATACACACTGGGAGTGCACTGCTCGGGTGGGGCTTTTGTGAGGGCTTTACAGAATGACCATTCTTGAAATTCTTGTCCTGTGCTTGGTTGAACTCATGCAGTAATTGGTGAAAGAGGGAAGTGGGGAGCGGGAAACTGTCATGAGGTAGTAACTTTACAATTACAAAATATTAAGCTGTCGTGGTTGGTGGCAGTGGTGATTTTCTGTTAAAAGTATTGTACCATGATTTCAGACACTTTTTTTTTTAGTTCGGGTCTCAATTGTATAACTTTTATAATTTTTTAGTTGAGATTGAAGAATATCTTGTTCTTCCAGATAATATTGAACAATGAAAAGAAGTGGTCCGACCAACTATTTATAACTTTCTCAAAACTGTACATGGTACTCTGCTGCCCTCTAGCTGTAGAAATGCTAAAGGCACACGTTAGAAGGTACAACATCCAGGAATGTTGGCTTTGTTTTGTCTCCTGTAATTTGTGTTCTCACATCCTCTTGATATTATTCTCTAAACTGGTAAAATGCATGCTTGCCTGTTGGTGAGATGGGAAGGAAGCATGACATGGTAAAGATGAAGAGGGGCCATTATTATCCACCCATTATTTTAGATGGGGCAAGAAGTACATGAGTATGGAGGGAGGGAGGTCCAGATTTCAGAGAATGTTTCATTTTTCAAATGCCTGAAACAGCTTTTTCCTGCAGTCTTGTCATTTTAATAATGCACATTGATTCTTTAAGAACTTTTATGCCTTAGGAGTTTAGTACAACTACCACTGGGATGTAGTATCATAACCAAATAATTAAAGCAATTTTAGTGTCTTCTAAAGTCTAGAAACCTTGCCAGCAGGCATGACAGCTAAAATAGTTAGACAGGCTCTAACTTGATTGATAGCCTGATGGCTTGGTAGCGAGTTATGAAGTTGGGAGATTGGGAACCTATCTAGGTGGCTAGCTAAAGTCAACTTCATAAAATTGCTAGGTGGCTAGTATTACAGAGAAACAACAAAACATTTTTGTTTGATTTATTCATCAATAAAAAAATCAATAGGCTACATAGCTTGAGCAAACAAATTTATAGACATACAGTACCAGTCAAAGTTTGAACACAGCTACTCATTCCAGGGTTTTTCTTTAGTTTTACTATTTCTACATTGTAGAATAATAGTGAAGACATCAAAACTATGAAATAACACATATGGAATCATGTAGTAACCAAAAAAGTGTTAAACAAATCAAAATATATTTTAGATTTTTGATTCTTCAAAGTATCGCCGTTTCTCCAGCCAGCTGGAACCATATGATTACTCGGCTCTGCATGCCTCTCCCTAATGTCAATATGCCTTGTCCATTGCTGTTCTGTTTAGTGATTATTGTCTTATTTCACGGCAGAGCCTCTAGCCCTGCTCAATATGCCTTAGCTAACCCTTCAGTTCCACCTCCCACACATGCAGTGACATCACCTGGTTTAAATTATGTTTCTATAGACAATATCTCTCTCATCTTCACTCTATGCCTAGGTTTACCTCCACTGTATTCACATCCTAATATACCTTTGTCTGTACATTATGCCTTGAATATATTGCGCCCAGAAACCTGCTCCTTTTACTTTCTGTTCCGAACGTACTAGACGACCAGTTCTTATATCCTTTAGCCGTACCCTTAACCTACTCCTCCTCTGTTCCTCTGGTGATGTAGAGGTTAATCCAGGCCCAGCAGTGCCTAGCTCCACTCCCATTCCCCAGGCGCTCTCATTTGTTGACTTCTGTAACCGTAAAATCCTTGGTATCATGCATGTTAACATTAGAAGCCTCCTCTCCAAGTTTGTTTTATTCACTGCCTTAGCATACTCTGCCAAACCGGATGTCCTAGCCGTGTCTGAATCCCGGCTTAGGAAGACCACCAAAACCCCTGAAATTTCCATCCCTAACTATAACATTTTCCGTCAAGATAGAACTGCCTAAGGGGGCAGAGATAGCCTGCAGAGTTCTGTCATACTAATCCAGGTCTGTGCCCAAACAATTCAAGCGTCTACTTCTAAAAATCCACCTTTCCAGAAACAAGTCTCTCACTGTTGCCGCTTGCTATAGACCACCCTCTGTCCCCAGCTGTGCCCTGGACACCATATGTGAATTGATTGCCCCCCATCTATCTTCAGAGCTCGTACTGCTAGGTGACCTGAACTTGGACATGCTTAATTAACACCCCGGCCATCCTACAATCTGAGATAGATGCCCTCAACCTCACACAAATTATCAATGAACCTACCAGGTACAACCCCAAATCCGTAAACATGGGCACCCTCATTAATATCATCCTAACCAACTTGCCCTCCAAATACACCTCTTCTGTCTTGAACCAAAATCTCAGCGATTACTGCCTCATTGCCTGCATCCTTAAAGGGTCTGTGGTCAAATGACCACCCCTCATCACTGTCAAACACTCCCTATAACACTTCAGCGAGCAGGCCTTTCTAATCGACCTGTCCCGGGTATCCTGGAAGGATATAGACCTCATCCCGTCAGTAGAGGATGCCTGGTTATTCTTTAAAAGTGCCTTCCTCACCATCTTAAATAAGCAGGCCCCATTCAAAAAAATGTAGAACCAGGAACAGATATAGTCCTTGGTTCACTCCAGACCTGACTGCCCTTGACCAGCACAAAAACATCCTGTGGCGTACTGCATTAGCATCAAATAGCCCCCGCAATATGCAACTTTTCAGGGAAGTCAGGAACCAATATACACAAGCAGTTAGGAATGCTAAGGCTAGCTTTTTCAAAAATAAATTTGCATCCTGTAGCACAAACTCAAAAAGGTTCTGGGACACTGTAAAGTCCATGGAGAATAAGAGCACCTCCTTCCAGCTCCCCACTGCACTGAAGCTGGGAAACACTGTCACCACCAATAAATCCACGATAATTGAGAATTTCAATAAGCACCCCCCCCCCCCACAGCAACTCGCCCAAACCTCCCCCACTTCTCCTTCACCCAAATCCAGATAGCTGATGTTCTGAAAGGGCAGCAAAATCTGGACCCCTACTAATCAGCCGGGCTACACAATCTGGACCCTCTCTCTCTAAAATTATCTGCCGAAATTTTTGCAACTCCTATTACTAGCCTGTTCAACCTCTCTTTCGTATTGTCTGAGATACCCAAAGATTGGAAAGCTGCCGCGGTCATCCCCCTCTTCAAATGGGGAGACACTCTTGACCCAAACTGCTACAGACCTATATCTATCCTACCCTACCTTTCTAAGGTCTTCAAAAGCCAAGTTAACAAACAGATCACCGACCATTTCGAATCCCACCGTACCTTCTCCACTATGCAATCTGGCTTCCGAGCTGGTCATGGGTGCACCTCAGCCATGCTCAAGGTCCTAAACGATATCATAACTGCCATCGATAAGAGACAATACTGTGCAGCCGTATTCATCAACCTAGCCAAGGCTATCGACTCTGTTCATCACCACATTCTTATCGGCAGACTCAAAAGCCTTGGTTTCTCAAATGACTGCCTCGCCTGGTTCACCAACTACTTCTCTGATAGAGTTCAGTGTATCAAATTGTAGGGCCTGTTGTCCGGACCTCTGGCAGTCTCTATGGGGGTGCCACAGGGTTCAATTCTCGGGCCGACTCTTTTCTCTGTATACATCAATGATGTTACTCTTGCTGTGGGTGATTCTCTGATCCACCTCTACGCAGACGACACCATTCTGTATACTTCTGGCCCTTCTTTGGACACTGTGCTAACTAACCTCCAGACGAGCTTCAATGCCATACAACTCTCCTTCCATGGCCTCCAACTGCTCTTAAATGCAAGGAAAACTAAATTCAGAAGTTCATACTCTTCAAACGATTGCTGCCCGCACCCTCCCGCCCGACTAGCATCACTACTCTGGACGGTTCTGACCTAGAATATGTGGACAACTACAAATACCTAGGTGTCTGGTTAGACTGTAAACTCTCCTTCCAGACCCACATTAAGCATCTCCAATACAAAATGAAATCTAGAATCGTAACAAAGCATCCTTCACTCATGCTGCCAAACATACCCTTGTATAACTGACTAGCCTACTGATCCTCGACTTTGGCGATGTCATTTACAAAATAGCCTCTGACACTCTACTCAACAAATTGGATGCAGTCTATCACAGTGCCATCCGTTTTGTCACCATATACTATCCACCACTGCGACCTGTACGCTCTCGTTGGCTGGCCCTCGCTTCATACTCATCACCAAACGCACTGGCTCCAGGTCATCTACAAGTCTTTCTTAGGTAAAGACCCGCCTTATCTCAGTTAACTGGTCATCATAGCAGCACCCACCCACAGCACACGAGCTAGCAGGTATATTTCACTGATCAACCCCAAAGCCAATTCCTACTTTGGCCGCCTTTCCTTCCAGTTCTCTGCTGCCAATGACTGGAACGAAAATTGCTGAAGCTGGAGACTCTTATTTCCCTCACTAACTTCAAGCACCAGCTGTCAGAGCAGCTCACAGATCATTGCACCTGTATATAGCCCATCTGTAAATAGCCCATCCAATCTACCTCATCTCCATACTGTATTTATTTTGCTCCTTTGTACCCCAGTATCTCTACTTGCACATTCATCTTCTGCACATCTATCACTCCAGTGTTTATTTGCTATATCGTAATTACCTCGCCACTATAGCCTATTTGATTGCCTTACCTCCCTTACCTCATTTGCACACACTGTATATATACCTTTTTCTCTATTATATTATTGACTGTATGTTTGTTTATTCCATGTGTAACTCTGTGTTGCTGTATGTGTCGAACTGCTTTGCTTTATATTGGCCAGGTCGCAGTTGTAAATGAGAACTTGTTCTCAACTAGCCTACCTGGTTAAATAAAGGTTAAATAATAATTGGATTGATGTTGGGTGATTGTGAAGGACAGGTCATCTGATGCAGCACTTCATCACTCTCCTTCTTGGTCAAAAAGCCCTTACACAGCCTGGAGGTGTGTTTTGGGTCATTGTCCTGTTGAAAAACAAATGATAGTCCCACTAAGCACAAACCATATGGAATGGCGTACCGCTCCAGAATGCTGTGGTAACCATGCTGGTTAAGTGTGCCCTGAATTGTAAATAAATCACAGACCTTTTGCAGAATATCACTCTGTCCCTGATGTTTTTCTTGGAGAGAAGTGGCTTCTTTGCTGCCCTTCTTGACACTAGGCCATTCTCCAAAAGTCTTCGCCTCACTGTGCGTGCAGATGCACTCACACCTGCCTGCTGCCATTCCTGAGCAAGCTCTGTACTGGTGGCGCCCCAATCCCGCAGCTGAATCAACTTTAGGAGACGGTCCTGGCGCTTGCTGGACTTTCTTGGGCCCCCTGAAGCCTTCTTCACAACAATTGAACCGCTCTCCGTGAAGTTCTTGATAAATGGTTGATTTAGGTACAATCTTACTGGCAGCAATATCCTTGCCTGTGAAGCCCTTCTTGTGCAAAGCAATGATGACAGCACGTGTTTCCTTGCAGGTAACCATGGTTGGCAGAGGAAGAACAATGATTCCAAGCACCACCCTTCTTTTGAAGCTTTCAGTCTGTTATTCAAACTCAATCAGCATGACAGGGTGTCCTCATCAACCCTCACACCTGTGTTAACGAGAGAATCACTGACACTGTCAGCTGGTCCTTTTGTGGCAGGGCTGAAATGCAGTGGAAATGTTTTGGGGGGATTCAGTTCATTTGCATGGCAAAGAGGGACTTTGCAATTAATCTGATCACTCTTCATAACATTTTGGAGTATATGAAAATTGCCATCATACAAACTGAGGCAGCAGACTTTGTGAAAATGTATATTTGTGTCATTCTCAAAACTTTTAGCCATGACTGTACACACCCCTGAGGGGTGCTTACTCTTACCACCTGGGGGCGGCCCATCAGGAAGTCCAGGGAGAGGTTCGGGAGAGACGAAGGTTGAAGGTCATGCGTCCTCCGATACACAACGCAACCAAGCTGCACTGCTTCTTAACACAGCGCGCATCCAACCCGGGAAGCCAGCCGCACCAATGTGTCGGAGGAAACACCGTGCACCTGGCAACCTTGGTTAGCGTGCACTGCGCCCGGCCTTCCACAGGAGTCGCTGGTGCGCGATGAGAAAATGATATCCCTACCGGCCAAGCCCTCCCTAACCCGGACGACGCTATGCCAATTGTGCGTCGCCCCACGGACCTCAGATGAGACTAGAATTGAGCTTTTTGGCCATCAAGGAAAACGCTATGTCTGGCGCAAACCCAACACCTTTCATCACCCCGAGAACACCATTCCCACAGTGAAGCATGGTGGTGGCAGCATCATGCTGTGGGGATGTTTTTCATTTGCAGGTACTGGGAAACTGGTCAGAATTTAAGGAATGATGGATTGCGCTAAATACAGGGAAAGTCTTAACGGAAACCTGTTTGTCTTCCAGAGATTTGAGACTGGGACGGAGGTTCACCTTCCAGCAGGACAATGACCCTAAGCATACTACTAAAGCAACACTTGAGTGGTTTAAGAGGAAACACTTAAATGTCTTGGAATGGCCTAGTCAAAGCCCAGACCTCAATCCAATTGAGAATCTGTGGTATGACTTAAAGATTGCTGTACACCAGCGGAACCTATCCAACTTCAAGGAGCTGGAGCAGTTTTGCCTTGAAGATTGGGCAAAAATCCCAGTGCCTAGATGTGCCAAGCTTATAGAGACATACCCCAAGAGACTTGGAGCTGTAATTGCTGCAAATGGTGGCTTTACAAAGTATTGACTTTGGGGGGTGAATAGGTATGCACACTTAAGTTTTCAACTTTGTCTTATTTCTTGTTTGTTTCACAATAAAAAATATTTTGTATCTTCAAAGTGGTAGGCATATTGTGTAAATCAAAAGATACAAACCCCCCAAAAATCTATTTTAATTCCAGGTTGTATGTCAACAAAATATGAAAAATGCCAAGGAGTGAATACTTTCGCAAGCCACTGTATAGCCTTGTTATTGTTATTCTAATTGTGTTACTTTTTATTATTACTTTGTATTTTAGTCTACTTGGTAAATATTTTCTTAACTCTTATTGAACTGCATTGTTGGTTAAGGGCTTGTAAGTAAGCACTTCACGATAAAGTCTACACTTGTATTCGGCGTATGCAACAAATAAAGTTTGATTTGATTTTAATCAAGTGCCTTCCAGAAGCAAGACACTAAGATTACAATCAACACACCTTACCTGACATATAGTACTCATGGGATAGTGAAATATGGCATCTGAGTTTGATACATGACTGTGTTACTTTAATAAGTGATCTGTATAGCATGAAAGGGTGGCCATACTAGGTGGCTGGTTGACTGATTGCAGAAGTTAACAAAACCATTTGTTTGTTGTGTGGTTAATGGTTAACCTAAACACCTGGAAATAGCACTCATACTATTCAGAGAATTTACTTACTTTACATATTGGCACATCTTTGTTGAAACATATTTCAGTTGAACTTTTCTATGCCTCCACTCATTGCCTATGTATAACATGACCTGTTACACAATTGGTTTTACTATGAGACTAAAGAAAATACCCTGAACATTAGTTTAGTTTCTATGTGTCTGTTTCTGCTGAGGGAGGACATAGAGTTGTGACCATATCAATGCCAGGAATGTGATCCCCCATTGTGACATAGAGAAATGTGTTAACTACTTTATGCATTTTTCTCAAGGAAGTTACAGTAGTGTATTTATCTGTATTTTCACATTCACTGCAAACTCTGGAAGGATCAGCAACCCCTCTTTGTCAAAACCTCCTCCCATAATGATCAAATATCCCCTGTCACATTTTAAATGAGCAGCTTACCATATCATCAACACATTTCACCCCAAGCCTTAATAAAACACTATCGAAACCTGAATATAAGCAAACAGATCTGTTTGCTTATATTCAGGTTTCGATACAACCTTACTGTAATTCAACTCACACATGATTACCCACAAACCATTCAATCTCTATACTGCAGACACTCAATACTGCTACAGAACCAGAAGCAGTCCTGCCTAGCCTGGCTACCTACAGTAATGACCTGCCATGAGAAAGAATATAATGTGTCTCTCTAGCCCAGTTTACACCTTGAGCTAACATGCATCCTTTGTCCTGATCTTGTCCACATTCTGATTGTGCGCACATTTTTAAGACAGGTGTAGACGATTAAAGAACGCATTGTGATCTGAATACCGCCTCTGGACGTAGTCAGGGACCCATTGTATCTGGATATCAGTCAAGTGTAAACAGATCTGGATGGTCAAACCATTTACCACTAGAAAGGGCCTGGCCTCGAGGGACCCCCCTTCGAGCAAGTGATGAGTCTTTTGGACGTGAACATTCTGACAGTCTAATAAATACATTTCATATATGCTATTGCAAAAATAAGCATTGGTTGTGTTTATAAAGGTCTTAGGTAATATTAAAATATGAAAGAAAATGTATTTAAAATAAAACAATTTAATGTAACTGCATACAATAAGTACAAATGAAAAAACACTAACACACCACAATTCAGTACACCACAACAAAGATCATTCATTAATTATTCATTTGTTAAGGGCAGGTCTTCAACAACATTTTTTAACATTTATTTTCTTCTGAAGAACAGAATGGCATATTTTGAATTTAAATATATTACAGTACTTTGAGTGTTTTGCATACAGGGAGGCCCCAAGAAATCTGATCACAATGTGGACACATTGGACGGATAAGAGACACATTTTAAAACCATGTGTAAATCTGAACAACTTTGATCAGATAGTGATTTGATCATATTGATCAGATCACAAAACCCACAGGTTTGGGCATGGTGTAAACGGGGCTTTGTAAACGGGGCTATGTGCCATAGAGCTCCACCTGTCCATGATTGTGAGGGCCCACCCTGTGACAGCCCAACCCAGGTGGGAGGCGCAGAGCAAGAGAGTGGGTGAAATGTGGCCCGACAGGTCTGATGGGAGGCTCAGGGAAAGAGAGAGAGAGAGAGAGGCAGTCAGCCAGGTGGAGTCAGGTGCTGTCTACAGTCTGGGCTGGGACAGTGTCATAGTTCTATACAGTAGCAGAACAGTAGGGATTGTGTGGAGCTGGTCTGTAGTCTAGCCCCTGACTGACTGACTGACTGACTGACTGGCACTCAACAGGAATACCAGGCCTTGTTCATCAACTGGAAAATGAATTCTACATAACACTGAAGAGAGAAACTTGTCAGAGTGGATCTTTCTTTCCCCTCCCCTCTTGTTCATTCACTCTCTAGTCTCTCACACAGTGGCTGGAGCTGGGGGCTGTGTGAGTTTGTACAGTAGTCCAGAAAGAGAGTGAGAGGAAGAGAGGGAGGGTGAGAGGAAAATAGATAACAGGGGAGTGGACAGAGGCCAGGGGAGACATGCTACGCTACAGCTCACCAGGATCGGTCACCACCACCGAGGACAGTCCAGAGCAGCCCAGTGAGGTAAGGAGCCCCAGGGGGCCACTCTGTCCCAGGATAGAACCCAAACATCACTCATTCTCCTGTCAGATGAGTAGCATGGCGTGTTGGTTTGTGTAAGTCAGTGTGTCTGTAGACTATCTGGTGTTTGTTTGCTTTTGTCTCCGCTCCCCCCACTCCCCGTTCACTTTTTTCCCTCTCAATCTGTTTTCCTCACGTCTGGCAGCTCAAGGCTAGTTTTCGTAGCATGTCTACATCACAACTAATCATTCTCACTTTTTGAGTGTTGCCGGCATGTTGGAATTTTACATGTGGCTCAGGGATACGTGTATCTGTTTGAGCTTGTAATGAGAGCCGAGTATCTGGGAGGCAGGGCTGTCATGTTTATTTGATCAGCCCAGAGCGCAAAGCAGACAGCGTCTTTAAACTGCCAATAAAAGCCATTCTCACAGCTAATGAAGTGACACCAAAGGATTTATAGCCAACATAAAAGCCAACATGGAGTTGAATTAATCCTTATGATGATTACAGCGTCATGTTTCACTCTCAACCAAGAGATTGCTTTAGCAATTACAGTATGTTAATCAGCTCCTAGGGCACCTTGGTTCTAAAGGGATGTGTTGAACTTGTAAACAAGATAGTGCTAGCTTGAAGTGGTATAAGGCATATTGATGCTGTTACCTCATTGCAGTTATATTTGCATAATTTTTGTTTGTGGTGTCACAGTCTATAATTATAAATACTGATGGTGACCTGCTGTATTTGGACCCCATCAGAAACATTCCACTGCTTATTGTAACACAACAATCAGGCTCATTACAACACAAATGTTGTGTCTCACATGCTAGATCACATTATATATGAACCAATCCATTTTTATGTCACAAAGAGTGACACTGGGTAACACAACACATTTGAATTTTCATCCAACTATGACATTGATTACTGATGCATGAGCTTGAACTGAGTGACATTGACATTTTATTTGTATGTCTGTGTGTGTTTCTGTCTGTTTTTGATTGCCCCAGAGGAGGATCCGGCGACTCAGACTAACTCTTCATACAGGAGACAATGGACAGAATGAGACCAAGAAACCAACCTCAGACACAGTGAGTCTCAAAACGCACACCCAGTCAGCCTCACACACCCAGTCAGCCTCACACACCCAGTCAGCCTCACACACCTAGTCAGCCTCACACACCCAGTCAGCCTCACACACCCAGTCAGCCTCACACACCCAGTCAGCCTCACACACCCAGTCAGCCTCACACACCCAGTCAGCCTCACACACCCAGTCAGCCTCACACACCCAGTAAGCCTCACACGTCTTCATCTTCACCACCCTATGGAGCCTGGATTTATCTTTTCTCTCTCTCCCCTCCCTTAATCGTTGCTTCCTCAACCTGTAGTCTGTATGCTCTGCCTCTCTCCCTTTCTTATTCACAGCCCTCTCTATCCCTCAAACACACTCAAGTCAGGTGAGAATTGTGAAGTAGGAACCAGCTTTGATTCAGTTCTAGAAACATTCCATGGACTGTAGCATTCGGGGCGGCAGGTAGCCTAGTGGTTTGAGTGTTGGACTAGTAACTGGAAGGTTGCAAGATTGAATCCCCGACTTGACAAGGTAAAAATCTGTTGTTCTGCCCCTGAACAAGGCAGTTAACCCACTGTTCCTAGGCCATCATTGAAAATAAGAATTTGTTCTTAACTGACTTGCCTAGTTAAATAAAGGTAAAAAAAAACTGTTTACACAATACAGAGACGAGGAAAAGGTGGAACCACTGAGATTTACTGCTGTTACATTATCTGGGCTGTTGGTTATGCAATTGTATCCACACAGGGGTGTGTACAGTACATACTGTAATGAGTGCACTGAGAGTCGGGAAGCAAGTTCAGGGAGTGAGTGTTTTAACAACGCACAGACATGAAAACAGAGTCAATAACACCTGAGGAAAGGGGAGTGACCGATATAGAGAAGATAATCAGGACCTGAGCCCTAGGACCATGCCCCAGGAATATCTGACATGATGACTCCTTGCTGTCCCCAGTCCACCTGACCGTGCTGCTGCTCCAGTTTCAACTGTTCTGCCTTATTATTATTCGACCATGCTGGTCATTTATGAACATTTGAACATCTTGGCCATGTTCTGTTATAATCTCCACCCGGCACAGCCAGAAGAGTACTGGCCACCCCACATAGCCTGGTTCCTCTCTAGGTTTCTTCCTAGGTTTTGGCCTTTCTAGGGAGTTTTTCCTAGCCACCGTGCTTCTACACCTGCATTGCTTGCTGTTTGGGGTTTTAGGCTGGGTTTCTGTACAGCACTTTGAGATATCAGCTGATGTACGAAGGGCTATATAAATCAATTTGATTTGATTTGAATCAAGGAGGTGATGGAGTCCAGGTGAGTGTCATGAGGCGCAGGTGCGCAAGACTATGGTGACATGTGTGCTGGATAATCGGCAGCCTGATGACCTAGAGGCCGGAGAGGGAGTATACATGACACATACACAGCTGTGTCTGATTTTCACAGTACGCTGCACAAAGTTAGGAGCTGCGTGTCCATTTTCATCTACAGTAGAACTCTCTTCAGCATGCACAAGCCTAGCTGACAACAGGATTACACAAAACCGCATACTGTTGTCTGTTTTCAGATGCCGTATATCATATATAATGTACACGACACATGATAACATCATACTGTAACATTTTGTTGGTCGTCTTATACAAATGTTTAGCCAATAAACAATCACTAAACAATCACGGAACTATTTTTAATTACACGGTACCTACTTAGTACACATGGGTAGCCTACGTCATAATAAAGGCAGGCATGTTGTTTGCCAGAGGTGGTTCGCCATTTTGCTCTGTTTGTGTTGAGAAGCTGTGGTCTGGCAAAGTTACATCAGCTAGTTTGTAATGTAAGTGTTTGACAGCACACAGTGTGCTGCTTAGAATCACATTGAGGTTAGGTGAAGAATGATTCGGTCGCTCCTCCACAGAGACTGAGATAGTGACAGAAAGCAGAGAGATAGGTCCATGCTGTTCTTTGTACCTTGTACACTGTTTCTCTAACCTGCCCCACCCCTTTGCCATCACAGTTCAGCTGATAGCAGCGTGATTAATGGTGTAATCTGATGGTGTTTCCCTTCAGAAAGCTGTGCATGTTTACAGCATTACTACTGATGAAAGACGACAGCCAGGTCAGAGTTGAACAATGAGCAGCACAGAGAAGAACAACGTTGGATCCTAGTTAAATAGGACCCAGAGTTTTTCCTGGTCTAGTTATGTGGTCTGGAAATACTCAGGGCCCTGCTGATGATACTTCACATCTGTGCCAGTCGTATGAGGGCCGTGCCACTCTGCCATGGCCAGCTGTGCGCTCCAGACTGCAATGTGGTATCAGTCTGTGCTGAAGCTAGGCCCACTTAACGAGCCACCCAGCACTAACAAGAGCAGCGCTCTGGAGCGGCCAGGACATATCGCACATTACATTAATAATTATCCCAGCCCATTAACTTCAGAGGCCTTTACAGATAGAACATAAACAGAGGATTAGTATGTAAGGACGCACAGTGGGAAAGGAGGAGAGAAGGATGTTCAAAGTGCCCCCCCCCCCCCTCCAACCACATCCCCTCTAGCTTCCCTTTATCTATTGACTTAGCAGGCATGTTGAAGGCAGCTGACATAACTCTTCCCTTGTTGTCAGGGTTTCATTCAATAATGACAATTCAGTATTCATCAGTACAGTACAGTGAATCAAACAATAAGCAGATGATGTCACTACGACCTACATCTGAAAATAAAGGTCAGCATCAAACATGGAGAGCGACTATCGTAAAAGTCTGTGGGCTGTCCTTGACACTAGATTATTTGACTGTTGAACTCGCTGTATGTAGATGTTATCTTCAGAGGAATTGAAAATATATGTAACAATAGGGAACACTCCCATATTGTGCACATATTCTTGGTTTGTTAGTCATTTGGAAGTGAAACCTGGGTAGCAGGAGACAAAAATACTGTGGTGTCGCAAACAGATGGAGAAGACGAAGAAAAAAAAACATATGACAAGATAGTTAAGTGAAGGAGGGAGGAAACATCTTACATTTAAGTCGGAGATATCATGTTTTGGAAAAGGACAATGACGAAAGTGGTGATCTACCATGAAATTAAAAAGGGCGTGTACTGTAACCCGACACTCCGTGTGAGACAGGCTTATCAGTGACTCTGACCTGGATGTGGTGTAATGCATCTGCTCCATGTGAACTGCCTGGAACTGTGGCACAGAGGTGCTAGACTGAAAGTTTATACGCCTGCAATGTAAGACCCCCACTGCCACAATGGGCTTGAGTCAAAGGATGGTGTTTTGGAAGTTAAGGCATTTTAATCAAATGGGTTACATTACAAATCTTTTTAATTCTACATAACATGTACTGTAAGTTCCACATACAGTTGAAGTCTGAAGTTTACATACACCTTAGCCAAATACATTTAAACTCAGTTTTTCACAATTCCTGACATTTAATCCTAGTAAAAATTCCCTGTCTTAGGTCAGTTAGGATCACCACTTTATTTTAAGAATGTGAAATATCAGAACAATAGTAGAGAGTATGATTTATTTCAGCTTTTATTTAATTCATCACATTCCCAGTGGGTCAGAAGTTAACATACACTCAATGAGTATTTGGCAGCATTGGCTTTACATTGTTTAACTTGGGTCAAATGTTTTGGGTAGCCTTCCACAAGCTTCCCACAATAAGTTGGGTGAATTTTGGCCCATTCCTCCTGACAGAGCTGGTGTAACAGAGTCAGGTTTGTAGGCCTCCTTGCTCGCACACACTTTTTCAGTTCTGCCCACACATTTTCTATAGGATTGAGGTCAGGGCTTTGTGATGGTCACTCCAATACCTTGACTTTGTTGTCCTTAAGCCATTTTGCCACAACTTTGGAATTATGCTTGGGGTCATTGTCCATTAGGAAGATGCATTTGCGACCAAGCTTTAACTTCCTCACTGATGTCTTGAGATGTTGCTTCAATACAGCCACATAATTTTCCTGCCTCATGATGCCATCTATTTTGTGAAGTGCACCAGTCCCTCCTGAAGCAAACCACCCCCACAACATGATGCTGTAACCCCCATGCTTCAAGGTTGGGATGGTGTTCTTCGGCTTGCAAGCCTCCCCCTTTTTCTTCCAAACATATCTTTAAAAAAAAATGTTTATATGTTTTATTTTTTTTACCCCTTTTTCTCCCCAATTTCGTGGTATCCAATTGTTCCTCCAAACATATCAATCAGGACGGCCAAACAGTTCTATTTTTGTTTCATCAGACCAGAGGACATTTCTCTAAAACGTATGATCTTTGTCCCCATGTGCAGTTGCAAACCGTAGTTTGGCTTTTTTACGGCGGTTTAGAAGCAGTGGCTTCTTCCTTGCTGAGCGGCCTTTAGGTTATGTCGATATAGGACTCGTTTTACTGTATATATAGATACTTTTGTACGGGTTTCCTCCAGCATCTTCACAAGGTCCTTTGCTTTTGATCTGGGATTGATTTGCACTTTTCGCATCAAAGTATGTTCATCTCTAGGAAACAGAACGTGTCTCCTTCCTGAGCGGTATGACGACTGCGTGGTCCCATGGTGTTTATACTTGCGTACTATTGTTTGTACAGATGAACATGGTACCTTCAGGCGTTTGGAAATTGCTCCCCAAGGATGAACCAGGCTTGTGGAGGTCTACAATTTTTTTTTCTGAGGTCTTGGCTGATTTCTTTTGATTTTCCCATGATGTCAAGCAAAGAGGCACTGAGTTTGAAGGCAGACCTTGAATTCATCCACAGGTACACCTCCAATTGACTCAAATTATGTCAATTAGCCTATCAGAAGCTTTTAAAGCCATGACATCATTTTCTGGAATTTTCCAAGATGTTTAAAGGCACAGTCAACTTAGTGTATGTAAACTTCTGACCCACTGGAATTGTGATACAGTGAATTATAAGTGAAATAATCTGTCTGTAAACAATTGTTGGAAAAACGACTTGCGTCATGCTCAAAGTAGATGTCCTAACCGACTTGCCAGAACTATAGTTTGTTAACAAGAAATTTGTGGAGTGGTTGAAAAACGAGTTTTAATGACTCCAACCTAAGTGTGTGTAAACTTCCGACTTCAACTGTACATGTCCTAAGGAAAGGAAATAAAGCTCAGGGCACAAAGCAGCATTACAGAGGTATATAGCACAGTGGAGTCTTTCATTATGCAAGCAATTTTGATACACAGCCAAGCTTAGATAGCGTTATGTCAATTAAAGTAGTGAATAGTACAAGGTGCTATCTAGAACGTAAAATTATTATTCGGCTGTCCCAATAGGAGAACCCTTTGAAGAACCCTTTTGGGTCCCATGTAAAACCCTTTCCACAGAGGGTTCTATATGGAACCCAAGAGTTCTACCTGGAACCAAAAAGGGTTCATCCTGTGGAGACAGCCGAAGAACCCTTTTGGAACCCTTTTCTTTCTAAGAGTGTAGAAGCAAATATTGCCCATTGCTTTCAATTTTGAGTTCTTCAGACTAGGCCTCTCTCATCTGGTTTTCCATGAATACATAACACTGTCAGTTCAGTAAGGGTCAAATTCCTTTGGCAGGACATTAAAACTGTTTTCACAGCCCCTTATCTGACTGGATAGAAGAAGAAAAATCTGTGTCTTTTGCAGCTACAGCTTCAAAGAATCCAGGACAAAACTGGAATAAATGCTCCATGCTGAAACACCTATATTGTAATATTTAAAATGCAATAGAGGCTGACATATTGAGTTCTTTCAGAGGGTGTGTACAGTACTGGCCATAAAACATAATGCCGGCCATTCTTCTCTCCCATCTGTTGGAATTCACATTGCCTATTTGGAGCGCCTCATAATTTCTCGTCAGCCTGCTCTCTCTGTGGATTATCTGGTGTGGAAATGTGAAGCAACATCGAGCTCAGGAGGCCATGAAACAACAGTGGCGTCATTGTTCCCCATCTCTTATCTCTGCTGGATGGGCGAAGGACACATTCTCTCTCTGGCTTGATGGGCTGCAGAGTAGATGTTTTGGCTGAAGTTCCTCTGAGCTAATATTTATTTAGTATGGAAGCTCCTATTTTCTCTTCTTAGAAACAAGAGCTTTTTATACAGTACCAGTAAAACGTTTGGGCACACCTACTAATTCCAGGGTTTTTCTTTATTTGTACTATTTTCTACATTGTAATAACACATCATGTAGTAACCAAAAAAGTGTTAAACAAATCAAAATATATTTTATATTTGAGATTCTTCAAAGTAGCCAACCTTTGTCTTGATGACAGCTTTGCACACTCTTAGCATTCTCTCAACCAGCTTCATGAGGTAGTCACCTGCATTTCAATTAACAGGCGTGCCTTCTTAAAAGTTCATTTGTGGAATTTCTTTCCTTCTTAATGCATTTGAGCCACTCAATTGTGTTGTGACAAGGTAGGGGTGGTATACAGAAGATAGCCCTATTTGGTAAAAGACCAAGTCCATATTATGTCAAGAACAGCTCAAATAAGCAAAGAGATACGAAAGTCTGTCATTACTTTAAGACACGAAGGTCAGTCAATCCGGAACATTTCAAGAATTTTGAAAGTTTCTTCAAGTACAGTCGCAAAAACAATCAAGCACTATGATGAAACTGTCTTTCATGAGGACCGCGAAAGGAAATGAAGACCCAGAGTTACCACTACTGCAGATGATAAGTTCATTAGAGTTAACTGAACCTCAGATTGCAACCCAAATAAATGCTTCACAGAATTTAAGTAACAGACACATCTCAACATCAACTGTTCAGAGGAGACTGTGTCAATCAAGCCTTCATGGTTGAATTGCTGCAAAGAAATTATTACTAAAGGACACCAAGAAGAGGAAGAGACTTGCTTGGGCCAAGAAACATGAGCAATGGACATTAGACCGGTGGAAATCTGTCCTTCGGTCTGATGAGTCCAAATTTGAGATTTTGGGTTCCAACCATCGTTTTTTTGTGAGACGCAGAGTAGGTGCACAGATGATCTCCGCATGTGTGGTTCCCATCATGAAGCATGGAGGAGGAGGTGTGATGGTGTGGAGCTGCTTTGCTGGTGACACTGACAGTGATTTATTTACAATTCAATGCTCACTTAACCAGCATGGCTACCACAGCATTCTGCAGCGATATGCCATCCCATCTGATTTGCGCTTAGTGGGACTATCATTTGTTTTTCAACAGGTCAATGACCACAAACACAAATAGCTGTGTAAAGGCTATTTGACCAGGAAGGAGAGTGATGGAGTGCTGCATCAGACGACCTGTCCTTCACAATCACCCGACCTCAACCCAATTGAGATGGTTTGGGATGAGTTGGACCGCAGAGTGAAGGAAAAGCAGCCAACAAGTGCTCAGCATATGTGGGAACTCCTTCAAGACTTCGAAAAATATTCCTCATGAAGCTGGTTGAGAGAATGCCAAGAGTGTGCAAAGCTGTCATCAAGGCAAAGGGTTGCTACTTTGAAAATCTAAAAAATATTGTTTAACACTTTTTTGGTTACTACATGATCCCATATGTGTTATTTCATAGTTTTGATGTCTTCACTATTATTTTACAATGTAGAAAATTGTAAAAAATTAAGAAAAGCCCTTGAATGAATAAGCATGTCCAAACTTTTGATTGGTACTGTATATCAATTACTATCCCGTGTTGTTGATGTCTGTCATCAAGGAGTGTCCAGAAACTAGGCTTCTCCTAGCTCTTTCCCCACAAAGCATTGCGGTAGTCCAAACCATTCTTTAAAAAATAAATGTATGGGTTATGACTAAGATGTGGTCTAGAAATGAGTATAATGACTGTATAATGACTGTTCCCAGTGATCAAAACTACAGTAGACTATTTTCAACAAAGATGGTAATCTGTCATCAACAGTTTGATGAGAACAGGTACATGATCCATGCATTTAATAATCTACCCTTTAGCCCATATCATTATCTGAAAGAGGGGAATGCATTGTGTACATTGAAGCATATAATTTGCAAACAAAATATTACAAGCATTCAGTGATAATCAGGTTACAGGGTTGTGAAATATCTCCATACATTGTGAACACACAGTTTGTTTTTTTCTGTTTGTCTTCTCAGCAAGAGAAGAAGGTTGTCAACGGAACATGGAAGAAGAAGAACACACTCATCCAGAGGGAGAGGCCAGCTGGCAGTGAGTCACCTGTACAGGTAAACTACCACAACCACAACATAAAAAGCTATCATGGTTTCCTACATAGAGGCTTTTGAAAGGGAAAGTTACAGAATGTTATGGTGAGAATATGGGAAGTAACTTCCCGAATTTGTGGTCAACTCTGCTATTGGCGTGTGAAACACAAATATGCAAACTATGCACTGTATATAAACAAGAACATTTAGAACCTTTTGTATTATCCTTGATATAACCTATCCTCAGATAATTCCAAGTATTGATTTCTGTGTATGTTAAACAAATGTTGTCGATGTGTAGTATTGGGTACAACCCTCTGCCTCTGGTAGAAACAGAGGTCATATGGACCTATGTGCACAACCTGGTCTCAGAGCATTTCGTATTATTCTGTACGTGAATTCGAGTCTCTCAATTGTTGTATGATATGTTATGTTTCGTATGGTATGTATTAATTTGGGGATATCCATCACCCACTTCAAATTACAATTCATATTATATGTTGTGAATTTTCAAAACCTACAATATGTTAGGAATTTACTAAATGTATGATATGTTACGAATTCTAGCTAGGTGGCTAACGTTACCTAGCTAGCTAATGTTAGGTAGGCTGGAGTTAGGGTTGGGGTTAGGGTTAAGTGTAGGAGTTAGGTTAAAGGGTTAAGGTTAGGGTTATAGGAAGGATTAGCTGAAAGGGTTAAGGTTAAGGTTAGGGTTAGTGGAAGGGTTAGCTAAAAGGGCTAAAGGGAAGGGTTAGCCAACATGCTAAGTAGTTGCAAAGTAGCTAAAAAGTAGTAAGTAGTTGAAAGGTTGCGAATTAGCTAAAATGCTAAAGTTGTCCGTAATGAGATTTGAACTCGCAATCTTTGGATTGCTCGACATTTGCGTTATAAGCCCACCCACAATACTTTTGTGTTTGCCTTAAGTAACCATCTGACTTATGTAACCATACCAAACGTAACATATCATACTAATTTGAGTGTCCCAAATTTATCGTCAAAGACAAACAGATTCACCTTCCATCGTTTATACTGGAGTCTGTGGCATAGTAGGGCGGGCCATTGTTTTGGCTCCTCTATTGTTGAATAATGTAGGGTAGATAACAGACTCAAATGTGGGCTGGCTGCCTGTCTGATCATAACAATGGAAACATATTGCTTCTTCACACAGTAAGACTTATTCATTGTGAGACTGATAAGATTCTGTATCTGTGTCACCCAGTGGATTCCTCTCATACTGTATGTTACTGTGAGATAACATAAAGGTGCTAGAGCCACTTCCTGATACTGCTGAGCTACAAAGGACCTGTGTCAGTGTGCACCTGTGCTCCTTAAGAGCCCTGTTGGAGAGGAACAATAGCAGGGAGACAGCAGGAGCTCATGTACTGGGTTGCAGAAATATGACACCCTCACTACACCCTGTTTCCATCCCTGCTTCCCAACCTCCAGATTCAAGTGCTCAGCAGCAATGCTCGAAATACCTGGGCATGCGCACATATGCAAACGCACAAACACTCACATAGAGGCGAACACACACACATCTACAGGCTGGTAGAAAGTCTGCCTAGATAGAAACCTGACCGGGTTGATCCTGTCTCCCTCAGCACCTCAGTGCAGCGACCAATGGGGAGCTAGAGACGTCGCTGCAGCGGCAGCACGGGCCCAAGGTGTACGGTGTGTTGCAGGGGACAGGCTCGGATAGACAGCAGGAAGTGATGGCGTGCGAGTGGTCTGTCAATCACCTGAGGGATGAGATGAGTTACATCAAGGAGGTGAGTGGAGATGGAGAAGATAACGATGAAGTTGATCCAAGTTAAGGATGGTAAACAGAGCAGAGGCCTACAGTACAGTACACCTGACAGGCCTGCAGGGTATCCAAGAGCTAACACCAGGATTCTGTAACATGGACAATATTATAGATTTGCTAATTAAGCAATAAGGATGGATTACTTCAATCGTGTGTTATCTCTGTGCTGCACAGGTGCGAGATTCCCTGGAGAAGGTCAGAGAGCGGATGTACGGCCAGTTTGGAGGAATGCAACATTCGATGCAGAAACTATCACAAGACATCAGGGTAAGACAATACACAAAGGCACACATGACTAATAAGACAGCTAACAGCTTCTTATAAGCACAAAATGGATACAAAATCTGAGAATTGGGTGTGCCATGTGTGTCTCTCCAGACTGCCAACTCCCAGAGGAAGACTCTGGAGAAAGAGGTGAGGGTTCGGACTGCAGCCATGGACAGCTTTGACCAGATGAACAGCTCTCTCATATCTGCCAACATCGACCTCCAGGTACAGGATCAACAACACTGTCAAACAGGCCTGTCACTGTCTCGTCACAGCCATCCCACTGGGCACCTATGTCAGTTCAATGTCTAGTTTTGATTTACATTTGTGAATTCAATGTGAAATCAACCAAAAATGTCACCCTGTAATTGGATTTAAGTTGAAAGTTGGGTGAAAAGAAGATGAGATTCCCGTACGTTGATGGCTTTTTGCGAATCCAAACAGTTTTCCACTTTGATTCAACATCATCACATAGAATTTTGGGGTTGAAATCACGTGGAAACAACATTGTTTGAACCAGTTTTTGCCCAGTGGGATGTCTCATAACCCCCCCATGGAAAGTCTTAATCCTCTTAAACAGAGATGTGCAGCACTATACTTAAGGATATCCTGTCTGGTTCATTATACATGTTTGTTTTATAAAGTAGCTCGAAGCTGTTAATCTTAGTTTCAGTGTATGAGTCAATCTTTCTGCTCATGATTGCTGCATGCAATAATGCCCATGGTTGGTATGAGGAATTAAAGAACTAGCTTCCTTTTGCAGAAATCTCTACTAGAGAGCTGTCACAATCGTGTGGACTCCCGGGATGAGATGAAGAGCCTGAGAAGCTCCTTTCAGCAGGCTGAGGAGAGGCTGAAGGAGAGGGAGAAGCAGCTGGAACTTGCCCAGGCTGAGAACCACACACTCAAACTGAAGGTAGAGTACTAATGTAAACACAGCACACCAGCACCACACAGTGGCACAGGCCTGGTAAGCGTTTGCTTTTTGTTTATGGGGCACAGTTTACTCTAGTCATTAGTGATCACAGGATACACCATCCTCACCCTGAACGAGTACCATGAAGTAACAATGGTCATCACAATTGTTAAAAAGTTATACAATTCCAATAAATGCAAAAGTTGAACACCGGATGAAAATACTCAAAACATTTTGAATTTTTTTAATCAATTTGATGGATAGTCTAGTCTAGTGGTTAGGATTCGGTGCTCTCACTGCCAAGGCCTGGGTTCGATTCCCGGTCAGGGAACACACTATTTGGCTCCCGAGTGACACAGCGGTCTAATGCACTGCATCTCAGTGCAGGAGGCATCGCTACAGTCCCTGGTTTGATTCCAGGCTGTATCTCATCTGGCCGTGACTGGGAGTCCCATAGGGCAGCGCACAATTGGTCCAGCGTCGTCCGTGTTTGGCCGGGGTAGGCCGTCATTGTAAATAATAATTTGTTCTTAACTTACTTGCCTAGTTAAATAAAAAATACATTTAGAAATTTGACAATTAATGAATGTTCAGGGATTTTGGTGGGAATTCAGGTATTCAGGTATTGGTCAAATTTGCAGTTATATATACATTTTCTAATGGTATCAGTTTCTTATGTGTGCTAAAATAAAGAAAATGATATGGGCTTCATTTGTGTAAATACACTGGGTGTATTTGTATATATAAATGTACTTATTAACTGGATGGTTCGAGCCCTGAATGGAGATTGGCTGACAGCCATGGTATATCAGACCACATACCACGGGTATGACAAAACATTTATTTTTACTGCTCTAATTACGTTGGTAACCAGTTTATAATAGCAATAAGGCACCTCAGAGGTTTGTGGTATTTGGCCAATGTACCACGGCTAAGGGCTGTGTCCAGGCACTCCGAGTTGCATTGTGCACAAGAACAGCCCTTAACCTTGGTATATTGGCCATATACCAAACCCCCTTGTGCCTTATTGCTTAATAAAAAATAAAAAAGTCATATTGAGATTAAAAGTCTATTTTACAAGAGAGCCCTTTATACATTACAATAAAAATATAACAATAAAACATACACATATATGTGTATAAAATAATATAATTCAGCACACCATAACAAAATAAACATATTTAATAAAAGCAATCCCATTGAACTACATAGGGGTCCTCAATCAATAATTTCAACTGCCTGAGTGGCACCAGCACATGTAACTGCAGTGAACTCTGTAGACTGTTCCACAAATTAGGGGCAAAAAAACAAAATGCAGATTTGACCAAATCTGTGGAGACTGAAGAAATCTCTACTGTTATCCATTCCTGAGAATGGGTTTGGTAACTTATGATTCTTAACTTAATGAATAAAGTTACGTATGAAGGGAGTTTCTGTAATATTGCTTTGTAAATAAATACGAGTATGCAGCTCTCTTCTTACAGACGGAGAGGTCCATCCCACATTTTTATACAGACTACAATGATGAGTCCTAAAATTGTCCCCTGTGATAAAAGGAATGGTAGACTGTGTCCAAGGGTTTTAAAACAGAGGTTGCTGCATGCTGCATTCACAATATCACCAACATCCAATACGGGGAGAAGTGTTGTTTGAACAATCTTTCACCTATTTTCAATACTGAGGCATGATTTATTTCAGTATAAAAAAACTATCTTGGATCTTAGCTTCTTAGTCAGATTTTCTATATGCGTTACGAAGGACAACATCAATCCAGACACCCAGGTACTTATATTGAGAAACAACCTCAATTTGGGCTCCATTTGTAGCGCAAATATGCAGGTCCTCAGGGTCAACATTCTGTGACCTAGAGAACAGCATGAGCTTGGTTTTACTTGTATTTAACACTAATTTAAGATCTGTAAGTGATTTCTGAAATGAATCATTGCCATGCTGAAGTTCATGAATGGCCTGCTGCACCGAGTTGGCACAGGAATACAGAACTGTGTCATCTGCATAGAGATGAATGTTACAAGTATTAACAGTGTGTCATTAATATACAAGGTGAACAATAATGTCAAACCCTCAAACCCTGAGGAACACCTTTTTGAATCTCAAGAAATTCAGAATTAACCCCCTCTGTCAAGCTGACCTGAGTTCTGTCGCTAAGATAATTCTGAAACCATAAACAGGCTGTATATCCCAGGCCTATTCTTGATAACTTCTTCCGCAAAACAGAATGACCAACAGTGTCAAATGCTTTGACAGGTCAATAAACAAGGCAGCACAGCTCTTTGTAGCATCCAAGGCATTGACAAGATCATTAACAACCAGCGTGGCTTCTGTGGCAGTACTATCTATGCCCAGCCCTAAACCCTGATTGGTTTATATTAAAAATACAATTATCAGATAAAAAGGAACGAGGTTGTACATTAACCAAGGATTCAACAATCTTAGCTAAACAAGGTAGTTTTGAATCCCCACCCGTATGGAGTGGCAGCACATATGCAGATTTCCATGCTTTTGGAATAGTTCCTGGTAACAATGTTAAATAAAAAATGTGGGCTACTGAGCCAGCAATAAAAGGAGATGCACACTTAAGCAGACCAGGCTCCAAATGATTAGCCACTGTGGATTTTTGTCTAATGTTAACATAGTGTAACTTTAGACCGTCCCCTCGCCCATACCCGGGCACGAACCAGGGACCCTCTGCACACATCAACAACAGTCACCCACGAAGCATCGTTACCCATCGCTCCACAAAAGCCACGGCCCTTGCAGAGCAAGGGGAACAACTACTTCAAGGTCTCAGAGCAAGTGACGTCACCGATTGAAACGCTATTTAGCGCGCACCACCGCTAACTAGCTAGCTATTTCACATCCGTTACATTAGCATCCAGGACTTCTTTATCAGTGAATTTCTGAAAAGAAAACTCCTGACCAGCATTTTCTGTATCATTCAATAGATTTTCCCCATCAACATCCAAACTACTCTTTTGAAGAGCTGGTTTTGAAATACATTTAAATATAAAGCCTGCAGATATAGAATGGTGATTAAATGCATTAATGATATCGATTTGGTCTGTAATAGGGCCAGAATCTAAATTAATTTATTGGGGGACTTACCAGCTTTCCAAAATGTAGCTGGGTTCCCTGTGCATTCAGATAGTGTATTAACATAATAATCCGCTTTGGCTTTTTAAACTAGTTTTACACACAATTTCTCAATCCCCTGACAGACTGCCAGTCTGGGCCGAGTCTGTGAATCTAGTTTTGGCCCAGGCAGCATCTCTGTTGTGTATGACTCTGATAGCTCTGGACTGAACCAGGGGCAAGACCTATTTTGAATTCTCAATTTTTGCGGCACAGTCGATAGCGCGCTAGACTACAGGCTAGAAGGTCGAAGGTTCGAGACCTGCTCCCTGCTGTTTCATTACATTGCTGTCAGAAGTGGGATCGGACCTTGCATCCACGACAGTGCGTGTGCTTGTCTGGTGAGCAGACAAGCAGACAATTAACGACTCCGCCCTATGGGACTCCCAATCACGACCAGTTGTGATACAGCCCAGGATTGAACCAGGGTCTGTGATGCAGTGCCTTAGACCGCTGTGCCACTCGGGAGCATTGGGTCTAGAAGGAGCCCTCTGCATTCTATGGAAAAATTTGTTAGTTGTAAAATTGCAAAATCTCTTCGCCCTATGGCAAAATGTGAAGAATTGCAGTAAAGAATTGTGAATAATTGCTTTAAAACGGCAACTTTTTCTGTATGCCCCATTGCAAAATGTGTAGAATGTGTAGAATTGCATGAAATTAACTCTAAAACGTAATCATCAAAGTTGACCATCCCTGCAGTGTATGATTGATATCTCTCTGTGGCTTACTCCGTTCTTTTAATTTACCTCTCTACTTCAGTCTCAGAATGCTCTGCTTGATTTCACACACTTCATGTTCTGGTTGTTTCATTCAATGTTCGATTGTGACTCCCCTGATCCTTTGACTGATTGGCCTTCTGTGACCTGCTTTGTCCGCTCTGACCACTGAACACTCAACTTCAATTCTATGTGATGATGAATGACATGTCATTGACAGATAGTTGAAGCTCAAAGAACCAGTCCTCCAGATTTTAACTATTAACATTCATGCCGGACTCACTAGAAAAATACAGAATCAACAGACATTTCTACATGAATGTTCTTTAGCAGGTCTTTGAATCGTCACAGTGTTGTTTGAAATTGACTGATAGATGTGTGCTTGTGTTGTCCAGGTGGAGTCGTCTCAGGAGGCCAACAGCCATGCAGTGCAGGAGGTGACAGCGAGGCTACAGAGACAGTATGAGGAGAGACTTCAGGAGGAGCAGAGGAAACACAGAGAGGAGATAGAGAAGCTACAGGTACTGCTGAGTCCCCTTCTGATATCACTTCGCTCAAGCCACTGCCTGAAGAGAAAGGGCGGTGATCGATTAATCATGCGAAAACCAAGGCCGGTGATGTTTCCACCATCTTACATATTAATGAAAAGTGTATATGTAAACCACAGGAGGCTGCTGATGGGAGAACAGCTCATAATTATGTCCGTAACGGAGCAAATGGAATGGAAACCATAAATTTGATACCATTCCACTGATTCTGCTCCTGCCATTACCATGATCCCGTTCTCTCCAATTAAGGTGCCACCAACCTCATGTGATGTCAACAGTATGAAAGGTTTCAGTTTCACTCTGCTCATACAAGTGGTATGAGTCTCCCTCTAGCGGTACAAGTAACTCACTATGGTACTGTTAAATGTAGAGTAGCCTAACTTCCAAGTGTTGATATGATAATGAGCCCAGATTAAATTGTATGTTCTCTGTCTTATAGCTTTTAATATATTTTGTTTACCGTCAATGTTTTTCAACTAGGCCCAAATTGATGAGTATATTAGGCGATTAGAGGAGGCAGAGAAGAATGCTAAGATTGCGGAAGCCAAGATCGCTGAAAGGGACCAGAGGATCAGTGAGGTGGAGCGCCTGCTGGACTGTATGGGACAGGTAAGACCCAGAATAACGCATCCAATAATGCAATAATGCATGCAACATTATCTTTATATCTATAGTTCTTAGGTGTAATATGTCATTTGGGCAAGAATACTATAATAATATGTATTTTTTTTAGGAAAAGGGCCATCTTCAGAAGAAACTGCAGGAATGTGAACAGCGTCTACGCTTGATGGAGGTGACATACAAAACAGATGCAACTGTAGCAAAGAGGTACAAATGCCAAAACAAAAATGGCATTTTATATGTTCCATCCCATTGAAATGTATATACTGAAGTAATAACACTATAATTCATTATTACAGTTCTCAAAAGTTGGAAGAGGAGGCAGGGGAGCTCCGTGAGAGAATCAAACACCTGAATGACATGGTGTTCTGTCAGCAGAGGAAGGTCAAAGGCATGATAGAGGAGGTGAATGACTAAGATATGTCTCTCTCTCTCTCTCTCTCTCTCTCTCTCTCTCGCTCTGTCTCTCTCTCTCTCTCGCTCTGTCTCACTGTCAATGTAAACATGAGTACACTGACATATGAATGTTATACTGATATGCAAAGTTTGTTTCTTTTTTCATCTTGAAAATGTAAAGGTTGAATCATTACGAGCTAAAGTGGCACAGAAGGACATGTTCATCTCAGAGCTTCTGGACAGAATTGCTATTGTGGACTGTGAGGTAAGACTGGACTGCGACCACACTATGTACTGTCCACTTCCCGAACATTATGAATGTTGGTGTGGTTTTCAAAACTTTAACTTTATGGATGCATTCATGTCCAGCGTTCTCCTACGATTTGGATCGCCAATCTGTGTGTTGTCCTTTGACATGACTCTACCTCTAAATTCAGTGTTGCACCTTTTGTGACATCATCTGTCTCTGTCTGGTCCACTTGGATTACATCACATCCACCTCATTTGCATGATCTGACTTTGTTCCTTCCTCCTAGAATAATGAGTTAGAAGACAAGCTGAAGTATTTTATGTCTGTACAGAGTGTGCCAAGGGAAGTTGTGCAAACCAGAGAGATAGGAGTGGGCTGTGATCTGCTCCCCAGGTATGAACCACTGGTTCTACTATACACGTGTCTTCATTTCCTGTAGTTGGGTTTCTCTTTTAAGTTTCTTATTCTGTTTTCTCATTTTACTTCCACAGACCTGAAATACAAGGGTATGAGATTGAAACTAATGTCCAACCTCCAGCAGCACATTACCAACCCAGACAAACCCCAATCCATCCCTCTTCTACAGAATACCTAGGACAGTCTAGGACATTCAGATCAGGTCTACCGCCACCCAGCAGACTGGAGTCTAGTTTACTGAGATACACTCCTCCTGAGTACAGCAGGTATCTGTCAACCAACTCCTCAAGATCCTTTGGAACACTAACCAGTCCAACGCTGTCTACGTCTGGCCCTCTAAGCCCTGATCAGTCCAGTACAGAAGAGCCTGCCTCAGTTCCAATCACAGATAAAGCCTCAAGTCCAGAGACGGACATTTCAGCCCCATCCTGTTCTCGACCAAGATCAAGCCCATCCAAAATCTACACACCTTTCATGAAACTTATGGAGATAACAGCAAAGATTAACATTGAGTAATCACATGAATAAATACTTTTTATGAAAGCTATTCAGTATACTGTATAAGGGAATATGTTGCATATTGTGTAAATAGTCTACTGTTCTGTAAATAATACTTGAAAGTATTCAATTATGTTTGGTTTTGTTTACAGTGAATGTTCTTGTATGGTTTATGGAATTCTGAATTCACTATCATGTATGAAGGTTTAAATTTATACTGTATCTTTTTCTAACATTTTTAGTTTGCTCTCTATAAATTAGATGCAATATTATTTTATTATTAGTCAAATGATGTACAAATATGTAAAATACATATACTTTGTGCCTTTATTAACAGCTTCATCTCTGATACTCCACAACTGTGATGATAATCGTTTTTTTTTTTTTTTTTAAATCTATTGGATAATATTTAACTATATCTGACAAAACTGAAGAACTGTATTTCTACTGACTGCCATCCCTGAGCCACTGGTATAAGTCATTTGTCTACACTGCCAGGACTGTGTATACGATAAGTTATGATAAGCATGATGTGCCTTTCTTGAATGATACTCATCCAGCGCATACTAATGAAATCAGTGTATGTTTTATTATTATTATTCATTATTATTATGTGACCCTGCTCGTCGTCTTGACCATGTTCTGTCATAATCTCCACCCAGCACAGACAGAAGAGGACTCCTCTTCTGAAGAGGACTCCTCCCCTCATAGCCTGGTTCCTCTCTAGGTTTCTTCCTAGGACCTGGCCTTTCTAGGGAGTTGCTTCTACACCTGCATTGCTTGCTGTTTGGGGTTCTAGGCTGGGTTTCTGTACAGAACTTTGTGACATCAGTTGATTTAAGAAGGGCTTTATAAATACATTTGATTGATTTGACTTTGGAAATGTGACATTGTGGTGTTTTTATAATCATTCATGAAAATGGTCACAGTCCAGTGGCTGAAATTGTTCATTTTGTGAAGCTTTCAGGGAGGTTATATGTAGCATCCAATTTTTTATATATACACTAGATGACTATAGAGGGTACTGTGTTGAAGCCACCATGACTCCATCTTGGCACTGCATAGCTACACTGTTTAACAAAATATTTTTGGAACCTATAGGAATTCATTTATTAACATTCGTTTTTGCCACAATTATTCTATTAGCGACACCGTAATGCATACTTTTAAATTATATTATGTGAGCTAAACGTTCATCAATAATTGACTGTAGGTAGGCCGTGAATGGCCTCACACACCAGTACAGTAGGTGGCGGTGTATGCACCCAAAAGTTGGATGCGATCCGCCAACCAAATCCTAAAGCAAAAGAAGAACAATATTGAAGGTATCATACTTCCGTACTACTTCCGGTTACAATGACAGCGCGCGAGCTACGTAGCTACCAAAATACAAGTTCTAGCTAACAGACAGCTGAATATGAATGTATATTTTATTGAACAACATAATCCCGTTAAGTGTAACGCTAATGGACTAACTAAGTAATGTTTTTATAGGGTAATTTGAGCAATTCGGTAAGCTTATTTGGGCGGGTTTTAGACTAGTAGCTACTAGCTTGCTAACAATGTCCTCGTCATCGTGGGCAGCTCCATCAGAACGCCAGGGGCAAGTGGGGGATCTCAAAACCAAGAGCAAAGAAGAACTTGTTGAATTACTGTCACGCCAAGATAAATTATTATCTAACAAGTAAGTAACTTCATATCATTCATCTGACAGAAGTGAACTCATGGTTAGTCTCTACAACAACATTACATTCTTCTAGAAACTTCCAGCAGTTGCCTAGACAGTGGTGCCAGTTTTGGCGCTTGTGTGTATATACTATCCACCTGTAGGCTAGCTAGCTGACGTTACTTGAATTAGGGAAATGCCTTTTACCCTGAACCTGACATTCCTTTGTTTTACTATCACTGCCAACTGCATTTTCTTAAAGTTGTGCTGAAGCAAGTAGTTAATTATTGGCTATCTCTTGTTGACAGACTGATTTGATATGTTATCAACAGGAGGTTTATACAGACCCTTCCAGACAAAGGGAAGAAGATCTCAGACTTTGCAGAGAGAATATGCCTTGCTCTTGCCCACAATGAAGAAGAGGAGAGGAAGCAAGATATGCTGTCATCTGTCAGGACAGAGCTGCAGTCTAAATACCAGCAGGCTTTGACACAAAGACCACGTGGTAGCCAGAATAAACCAGGAACTTCCCAACATAGGAGACAAGCTGGGGACACAGCTCCTGGAAATGTCCAAGAATTGGACGTCTCACCTCTGTCACCTAATGTTCAGGAAAGCAAAACAGTTGACACGCTGAAAGAAGACAGTGTGTCCAAAATATCTGCTGCTGGAACCATGAATATGGCCCAGGCTGGTGATGATGCAGAGGTCTCTCCAGACTCTGACAGGACAAAAGAGAGCGACCTAGCGGAAGCCTTGCAGAGGGTCACTCTGTCTGACCACTCAACTGGCTCGAGTGGATCCCTTAAAGACACATTCAACAGACCTGCTACTGGCAACCCCTTCCTTGGAAGGCAGCCACAGAAGAAACCACACTACATAGAAGTCCTGGAGAGGACTGAGAAGGACCCGGTTACGAGGAGACAGAAGTACAAGCCTAATCAGTAAGTCCACATTGTATGAAAGTATGAGAATACTGTATAGTTCAGTGATGCTGCCTTTAGTTATGGAGATGCACTAATATTCTCACCTACTAACTCTTCCTGTAATGTTTGCAGGTTTGCCCACAACACTGATGGCTCCCCGTCAGGGTCTCTGTCACCCAACCAATCCCCTGGAGGCTTATTACCATCACCGGTGCTCTCCGTTGAGGCCAGGAGGGAGCGAGACAGGAAGCACATTGATGACATCACTGCGGCCAGGCTCCCACTGCTCCACTACGGCCCTGCCCAGCTGCTGACACTGGAGCAGTCAGCTGACCTGCTTCGCGAACAGACCAGGAAACACCAGGTGAGTGGCCCCTGGGTAGTCTGACACATCACACCACAGAGCAACATTTAAGGTATGTCCAACACCAAAATGCTCACTGCTCAAGGTAACAGTTACCCCACAGATTACATGAGGGAATGAAATGTGTTATAAGTGTTGAGGCAACGTCTACCTACCTATTCCATTATCACCACAAAAACACTGCTCATCTGATGATGAACACTCCCTATGCTACTTCCATTCATGGTATAGCATAGCAGCCTAATGCTTACTGCTAAGCACTTGCTCATTTTCCAGGTTAATTACCCTTTCAATGTAAGCATTTTTCTTGAATTGTGTTTCCCTCAGGAGTTGCAGGCCAAGCTGGCAGCCCAGAAGCTGTCTGAGGGGCTAAGGTTTAGCACAGGGAGCTATGTTGTGGAAGGGGGCTCGCTGGGCACCTACAGGGAGGTTCATGACGACGGAGCCCAGCTCTCCTCAGAGGAAGACTAATCCAGGGGGCCGCAGCAAGGAAACTCTGGTGACCCCTGACCTCTGAGACAACAGTCTCTGTGCCCTGCATCAGGACCTAAGGAAGGAAGGGGATTGGCAATTCAAAGACTAGAGCCCTGCTTGAGGAGATGGAAAGGGTCATGGGCATCGGGTGGTTTTGAAGGCACAGTGGGTGTCCCTGTCTTGTCTATCCTGGGAGGTAAATTGTGTGGGTCTTGGTTCACCATCAATGATTCACTGAGTTGTCACCCAGTCAGCATCCTGTCCAGTTTATAAGAGCTGCCACAGAACCTTAGGCCTCCTGTTGGGTGAGGATGTTTTAGCCTCTTGCAGGGAGCATTAGGTATGCTATCTCACCATGTTGTCAGAGAGTAAAAGATCAGTTGTGTGATGAGGCTGCTTACAGTATTGTCTGGTATTGTTGACTCACTTGGTGGTTGCATTTCCAAAAGACTGCAAAGTAATGACTGTCTGCATGTGAGAAACATAAAGAAATTATTTTTTGGGTGATCTTTTTTTACAGTGTTTCTTATTGAAAATAAAACTCTGTTCTTACCATATTTTGGTTGATCTTATTCTAGAAATGGGAACAAATCATCATAGCCCTAAGTTCTGCGAGCTCTGAAAATAAAGGTGGAAGCGGTTAATTGCGATGGAGCAGTGTGCTGACATTTTCCAGCAGAATGTTTTCTTAACCCCGCCACGGTTTGATGAGAGCTATGACTCAGCCACCATTTAAACCCTGTGATGTTATCAGTGGAGAAATCTGTGACACGCTTTAGAAGATTAATATACGGTCTAGTGAAATATTGCAGCTTGATGGAATCGGGCCCAATGGCTGAAATACATCTGGCTTGCATTTGGCTCATGTTACTTCCCGGAGTGGCAGGGTATGATGGGATGGCAGCAGACTGACATGCCATTTTTCAGCTTTTTAATTTTTTTTTTTACTAATGCTGATAAGGAGTGCCAACAACATTAAAAACTCTTCCCAAACATCTATTCCCATCACCTCCAGTCCAATCCTCCCTAATTGTTATACAGACCCATTTTAACTTTAGTACGATTCAGGAATTTTAATGAGGAGAAGGAGAGAAGGGATTGAGGCGAGCACAGTGGGGAAATGAGGGAGAATTCATGTCGGTCTGTCTGAGCTCCATGGTTGATGCTCCTTGATAACCCCTGGTAATTGCTGTTGAGCCATTGGTGGGAGCTGCTATAGAAAAAAACACCATCTGACTGCTGTGTGTTTAGACACAGGTCTGATGGACTCCAGAAAGCTCTGCTCGAACGTCCAATAATAAATATGTCAGCGAGCTCAGGAGAGGATCTTCCTCGTACTGGTATTAATTAGGCCTACCTTGCTTACATAAATGTGGAGACTGTTACCAATTACGGGGTTGCATTTTTCCTACAGCTTTGCTACATGGTTTCCGGCCTGCGCTATCACTCACACAAGTACATTGATATGTCTGAGCTGGAACCAAGCATGCGTTCTATGTCCAGAGCCTTTAAGTTGTTTGTTTGGGAGGTTGTTTATAGTTGTGGTGAATCCCACACCCCTTACCTCAGATTAATAAACTGCTCAGCTAGTCTGCAAGTGATTTGCTCCAACTGTGTGTCCGAAATCACACATTTCTGGGGAGCTGGAATAATTTGCACTTGGGAAGGCAAAATGGCATATGATTTTAAAACTGCCTGTTCAAAGAGCAGCCAGCTCGGCCGTACAGTGAACAGTGATGTATAGACTGGCATTAAGCTCAATTTGGATTCGCAGCTAAATTATTGCATTATCCTACATTTGCCATGTTACAAAGTCTGAGGTCATACAATGTTTTCCATTCTCTCCCCTCTTATGTTTCTTTTTTTCTCAGAGCACAAAAGGATTTGAATAATGCAACAGTCAGCAGCTATGTGATGGTAGTTTATCTCCCCCATTCCAATCACAACCAGCTCTGCCTCCTCTTACTGGGACCAGATTGAGTTATGTGTTCCAGGTTTTTTCGTTTCATTCATTGGTGTTTTGATATGTGGATTGTTGCTCAATTGTACATTTCAGTCTAATTTTCTATTTATGATGTAGAGCTTTTTCGATCAATGGTATTCACCGGAAATCTGTTTTCATAATAAATCCTGATGCGCGGAAGACATATGTCAAAGCAGGTCAGAAAATGGCAGTGTTTTGATAACGGAGAAAAAATAATTCAGGGAGTGGGTGCTATTGAACTGGTATCCTGCTGTGTTCTCTCATGGTTGTACATGTAAGTGCAGATATTCAGTATTATTTTACCCTATTCCGCTGCTGTTCATTAGTCTAGTCTGCTCTGTCCAATGAGACCAGGTAACTCATAACTTTAACAAGACAACAGTTAGTTTCTCAAGCCTCTGTCTCAGATTTTTTTTTCTGTGAGAAAGTTGTGAGACAGACGGCAGTAAGGAAAAGGGTTGTTTATGTCATGCCTGATGTCTTCCAGAAGAGACATCGCACGTGGCCTCAACAGTTCTGAAAGTGTGTGCAGCTGCCCCATCATCAACACCATATGCAGATAAGATCACTGAATTCCCTGGCTGGTGTTACTCCTATTAAAACAGTGCATTAGAGATGCACTACAGCTGTCTGGATCTGGGTCTCATCATGCATGAAGTAAACATCCCCTTCAAAATGCTGCTATCTGGTATTTTTAGATGAACTCCATCCTTTACTTTTCCATGAGTTGAAGTTGATTTTAATGTTTGGTTTGTATGAAGACAATGAAAGGCTTGGTAGTATACATTTTCTTCGTCATATTGTGATTTAGTGCCTGCAGAAAGTGTTCATACTCTTTGACTTTGACTCTTTGACACATTTTGTTGTTACAGCCTGAAATGAAAAAGCATTAAATAGGTTTTCGCTCACCCATCTCCACACAATATTCCTTAATGACCTTTGCACACCTGGATTGTACACTGTTCAGTATTCCAGTATATATTTGGTCTTGTATTTTAGGTTATTGTCCTGCTGAAAGGTGAATTTGTCTCCCATTGTTTGTTGGAAAGCAGACTGAACCAGGTTTTCCTCTAGGATTTTGCTTGTGCGTAGCTCTATTTTATAGTTTTATTCTGTACAGGTTTCCTTCTTTTCACTCTGTCTTTTAGTATTGTGGAGTTACTACAATGTTGTTGATCCATCCTCAGTTTCCTCCTATCTCTGTAACTGTTTTAAAGTCACCATTAGCCTCATGGTGACATCCCTGAGCGGTTACCTCCTCTCCTGCAACTGAGTTAGGAAAGACGCCTGTATCTTTGTAGTGACTGGGTGTGTTAATACACCATCCAAAGTGTAATAACACCATGCTCAAAGGGATATTCAATGTTTTTTTTTGCCCATCTACCAATAGGTGCCCTTCTTTGCGAGGCATTGAAAACCCCCCTGGTCTTTGTGGTTGAATCTGTGTCTGAAATTCACTGCTCAACTGAGGGACTGTATGGGTGGGGTACAGAGATGAGGTAGTCATTCAAAAATCATGTTAAACACTATTATTGCACATTGAGTGATTCCATGCAATTTTTATGTGTCTTGTAAGCACATGTTTACTCCTGAATTTATTTAGGTTTGTCATAACAAAGGGATTGAATACTTATGGACTCAAGACATTTCAGCTTTTCATTTTTAATTCATTTGTAAACATTTCCAAAAACACAATTCCACTTTGGCATTATGGGGTAGTGTATTTAGGCCAGTGACACAACATCTCAATTTAATCCATTTTAAATGTAGGCTGTAACACAACAAATGTGAAAAAAGTCAAGTGGTGTGAATATTTTCTGAAGGCACTGTATGTTAGTAGATTCATTAGAGAAGGCCCTTGCACAGGCAGGGATAAATAGAAAAGCTGGTATGTGTTATGCAAAAATAACACTTAACCATATAAACATTTTAGATAGAAGCTGATTATGACTTTTAAAAATTATGGCCATGAGTAGTATTTGATGTCTTTAATATAGTGCTTTGCCAGAATAGCATTCTGAGTGATATATGTCAAGATATAGGCTACTGTACTGTATTTCCAGGTTACACATTGCATGCAGAACTGTATCCTACCGAGGTTCCATGTGGAATACAGTATGCCAGGCTCTGCACCCTTGTGGCCTATAAGAATAAGCCACGTTAGTTTCCCTAACAAAAATATTTATCTTACAGTAGCTGTATCCCTGACCACATATGGGGGGAAAAAACATTACATGGCTGTAATAAATTACTATGAAGTTTTCAAGCTTCCTCCAGCAGATGGGACTACAGATGTGTTACCTACAGTATGTAGCTTCCACAGTCTAACACAAGATGGCAGTAGCACCACTTTGTGCCCTTCCTTACCGTACCTGGAACCTGTTGTCTCGCACCTTTTTACACTGGACAGACCACCAACAAACAGTAAACTTTGGATAAACATAGGAAGGTTTTTATTGGCCAGTTGACGATAATGATATGCACACAGAAAATAACTAGGTTCTGTTTTCATGCAACTGCTCTCATGAGGATACAGTCAGTGTTGTTTGTAGGAGTTGGAATGCAAGCACACCAGCAAGGCCTCGGCTATGATGACACCTCATCATAACTTAAAGTAAGCAACGAATGTTACCATTTCTGAATGGATCTGACTGAACAGCTGTCAGCTGTCATTTGCAGTCCTGAGCTGACATAATTGTGTTTAATTCCAGAACCTGCTGTTCTGAGGTGTGGTGGATGTCCCTCATGATTGGCCCAATGGGTCACAGCCCAGCATCTGCTTAGTCCAGATAACACCAACAATCAGCCCAGATCTACGTCTACAAATCTACCAAGAGGGGAAACAGTCTGAAATCCCTGTCGACATCTGTGGCTAAGCGGACTCCAACAACTGTTGCTTGGAGAACTTTGCATAACAATCATGAGGCTGCAGAAAGAAAAGCAGAGAAAAGAGGGTCTAGATGGGCCGAGGCCCATGGTGCGCGGAGAGGGCCAAGAAGCTGCCAGCGTCCCAGCCGCCCCATGTCTGGGCTGGCACGGCATTAAGCGGGCCGTTTAGAGGCCTGTCAAAAGCTCATCACGGCGAGGAAGCCGTCTCCGTGGGGATGCTGCGGGAGTGCCAGGGCACGGTAGGGGAGAGAAACCAGTCTTGCCCAGCAGCTTGGCCATAATGAGGAGGAAAATTCCCATTCTTGCATCCAGATTCATGTAACAATAACAATCTGCTTTTGTCCAACTTTTCTTCTTTTCTTTTACTCAATACCCTTTTCCCCCCTTTAATTTCTGCTCATCAGCTATACCAAGTCCATTAATGATGATGGCTTATATTTTTTGTCTCTCACCTATTTATATCTAGTGGAGTTATGTTACGTGGTAACCTCCCAACACATTATGCAAGTCCAGCCGCCTGGCTTATTACAGGAGTTCTACTGTATCCTGGTGCATGAGACTGCTAACTCTGACGTTGTGTAACATCATTACTTAATTCACGTGGTGTCTTATAGGGGTACAAAGTGAGCATGTTTCCATTCAAAGTGACAGATAGAACATTGGTTGTCTCTGTATATTTGGTAGATGGCATTAGAGAGGTTGTCATGAGGCTCTGATGACTGTGGATGATGTCAGTTATGGCAGTCAAGATGCAGAATACCAATTTGAAGTAATAACTTCCTGGCTGGGGCATTTATATGTGACGTCAATCTAAAGTTGTCAGCAAAGAGGTGTGATGAGTACAATGTAATTCTGTTTTTCATTATTTTCATTATTTTTTAACTGAAATCATGCCTCTTGATTTGTGAACGCACCAATTGACAAGCACCAGGAGTGTAAATTAGCAGCAAATCAGGGAATGGTGCCAGACATTACACATTGAGAGCACTAACTTCATTTAAAGGGTCATGAAATACAACCTCTGAAATGTCAAATATCATTTCCCACATTCTTTTTAATGTTGCAGGTGTGAAAGTTGGATGTGGGCAGGGAGTTGAACAGGGTTTTAGATCAAATCTGAAGGACAGTTCTTCTCTCATAAGCTGCAGTCATGGAGTAGGCTACAGATGAGGGGGTGTTGCTGGGGAAGGTGGAGGGGGGTTCTGTACTGTATGCATTTTGGTGAGAATGTCTTGTATTCTATGAAGTCTGAATTGTGTAATAAAGTTCTGATCTGGGCACTGTGTCTTACAACAGTAGTAAAACCTTGCTGTAAAAAAGAGGCAATCCTCCTTAGCCCAGCTCATAACAATT